>NC_044497.1:36000000-36185000 GCF_902362185.1 Chanos chanos
CTGTAGGATAACCTGAGAGGTGAAACTCCCCTCTGGTCTAATAGGTGAGACAATAAACAATAATCTTAATCTTTCAAAAAATTATACCCCACTTTTCTGAAACTGCACAGAAACGGAGACAGAGAGAAAGAGAGAGAGAGAGAGAGAGAGAGAGAGAGGGGGGGGGTGCAAAAGAGAGAAAAAAAGCAAGAGAGGTCAAGTGCATGTATGAGTGTATAAAAGTGCATATCAGCATTGCAGGTGTGAGAGAAATTCTGAGACATCTGGCAAAAAACAGAGAAGCAGGACTTTGTGGCACAGTCTAAGAGGAGAGGAGGTATTGCCGAGGGAAGATGAGCCTAGTTAGTCACACAGTATCTCAAAAGATGCATCTAGGCCTTTAGTTTCTTTAAATGAAGGTTTGTTTAGTGTACTTGATTAATGTATCAGTGTGCTTTCATGTGTGTGTCAGCTAACGTGTGTAGCTGTGTGTATGCTTGTTAAAAGATGACAGTATGGGAAAATGTATTGTCTTGATTAACACATATGCATCCGTGTCTATGTTAGATTGTGAGGGAGTATATGTGGATGCATACATGTGTGCTTGCCTCCTTTGTAGATGTGTGTGTGTGTTTGTGTGTGTGTGTGTGCGTGACTCTCCTGGCTCGGTTTGAGTTCATCTATAATGTACAATTCCCTCTGTAGAGACTTCATTTGGCTTCATTTGCCTGTGTAAATTATGAATGAGACAGAACAGAGACTGGCTTCTTTCTCTCTCTCTCTGCTCATTGGATGGTCTATTATCCATTTAGACCTGTTGTCAGTTACCATGCCAGGCAGTTCTCAGGCTGTGTTCCCTCTCTCTCTCTCTGTCTCTCTCTCTTTGTGGTATGTGACTTTTTGCTTACTCCAAAGTGTGAACTTCAGCATCCTGAAAAGTCTTTTTGAACACATTTCTTTTTCATGCATAGAGAGTTTTGTTGGACCATCTGGAAACACAAATCTTTCTTTTCTTAGCCAGGGCTGCAGGGTGCAAACACACACACACACACACACACACACACACACACACACTTCCAGGAAGAGACGGGCCAGTTTTCAGTCTCTGGCTTGCGTAACTTTACCCCTTATAGAGTAACGTCATCTTTCGTCCCTCAGCTTCAAACTGCTGTGCAAGCAAAACCTGCTGGAACTGAAACATGCTATTTTAAGCAGTGTGTGTGTGTGTGTGTGTGTGTCTTGGAACAGCTTGAAAGCCCATCGAGGATGACAGAAGTGGTAAAACATAGAATGTGCATGACACTCTGTGTGCGTGCATGTGTGTGTTTGAGTGTATGTGTATGTGTGTGTGTCGTAGGACTGCAGATAACTGATGCATGCTGGATTGATGCAGAGATGGATTTTGTAAGTGTGCGTGAGTGTTTGTGTGTATATTTCTGTGTGTGTCTGTGCTATATTTGCTCCCATACATAGTGTTGCTATGTCAGTTCCTGACCCTATTTTCACCCTTGTCTACTAAATGCTTATACACTGACATTAAATGAAAGTCCCTCTGTCCATAAATTTAATACACAGACCAGCAGGAGTGCCCACTAACACTGGAGGATCAACATGTTTACAGATCTACTGCCAGAAGTGTTGGTAGACATTAAATGATCCCAATTTTCTTAAAAAGAGCACCAAGGCAGTTGGTAGTTGGCAGTTTCTATCTCTGTACAAACACACATAAATGCAAACACACTAAAGGCTGATTGCCATGACCATAGAATAAAATAAATAAATAAAATTAAATAAAAAAATAAAGAATTGCCTTTTTAAGAAACATGGTTGTATCCAGTGGGAAACAGTAAAAAAAACAATAATAAAAAAAAAAACAGCCCTCCAATTTAGTTATTTCAGATATTCCTTTATTTCTGTGGACACTTGGTTTCCAGAAATATTACAAATATAAAACCCCACACATCCCAAAATAGGGACACAAACACACAGGCACAAACACACAGTAAATGTGTGAATGCAGCCGGACTGACACACTGTTTAGCTCTGAATAAGTCTGAGGATGTGAATGAGTGAGAATTATGTATCAACAGGTTCATAGATATACACATATAAACTCATATATGACATGGTCCATATTCTCACATTGCTTTGAAAGGTTTGGCTGAGTTTCACACAAAGCTACAGCAGGCAAAGGATCTTATGTTTTCATAGGTCGTGCGTTATCATTCTGTTTCATTTTCATCCATCCATCATAACTCCGAATAGCTGTTTTGGTTTTGAAATTATGACTCAAAACATGTACTTGGCCAAGCAGGAATCAGTGTTTTTCTGTGTTGTGTTTTTTTTTTTGTTCCCTCATGACACCGTCAGCAATTTTCTCACAATTATCGATGCTGTCTGAGTTTAAGAGTATTTCTTTCGGTTTTGACTGAAAAAAAAACAAAAAAACAATGTTAAGCACAGAATCAGTGTGACAGACATTTTTCCCTTCAAAAAATAGAGCTATTGGTAATTACTGTGGGAAAATGTATTATAAACAAGATGATATCTTTTTCTCTTGCTCTTTGTCTGTCTTGGTCTCAAATGGGGAGTGCAAAAGTTGTTGGCTCAATAGGCCTTTGTATTTTGCTGTGTCCAGTTGACTGCCTTAGATCCGAAGTCTGAAAATTCTCGACGGTTTTGATCTGCATACTAGGGAAACTTTTAAGTAATGTGCATATGCTAGGGGCTTTTGTCTTTTCATTTCTTCTTTCTCTTTTTTCTAAGAGAAGGACCAAGCACCAGTTCGTGCTTGGCCCTGTGGAAAGAAATGGTGGCTGTTAAAGAATTGGAGTCATGATTATTCTATAGCTTGTCATCATTTTCTATACATTTTTTTCTGTACACAGAGAGACACAGTTAAGCTGAACCTGACTGATGTACAGAGAGATGAAATATGTCTGCTGGAAGCTGAAAAAGGAATAGAAAATGACACAGATGGAATTGAATGGCGAAGTAAAATCGTAAAAAGAGTTAAAGAGCAAGAGAGTGTGAAAGTGACTGAAAGAGAGACAGAAAAAAGTGGTGTTTGTACACTTAAAAGACTGTGTATATGGCTATGTGGGTGTGTATATGCGAGTGTGTTTGTGTGTGTGTGTATGTGTGTGTGTGTGTGTGTAGAATATGAAGGTCAGTGTGCAGTCAAACCGATACCTCTGATGTCCTATCTCAGAAGTCTCTGTCTGACTCAACACTTTACTGCCACAGCAAAACATGGCAGCACAGACCCACCCCCCCCCCCCCACACACACACACGCACGCGCACACACACACACACACACACACACACACACACACACACACACACATACACACACCCACACACACATGCACGGACACACGCGCGCACACATGCACAAACACATGTACACACGCACACACACACATACACACCCACGAACGCATGCACACACGCGCGGGCACACACACGGACACACACACACACACACACACAAAAACTGCTGCTTTGGCAGCACAGACCGCCCCCCCCCACACGCATGCACGCACGCACACACACACACACACATACACACACACACACAAACATGCACGGACACACGCGCGCACACACACGCGCACACACACACATACACACACGCGAACTCATGCACACACACGCGGGCACACACACGGACACACACACACACACACACACACACAAACTGCTGCTTTGGACTTAAGCAAAAATCAAAAAAAGTAGGAATATCTTGCCTTGGTTTTACTCAAGGCCTTAACTCAACCAAACCTCTAAACATGGCCCATAGTCTGGGTGCAGTTCTGTCTGACATTAAAATAGGAGTTAACTCTTTTTACTTATGGTAACTATTGTGTCCTGTTCCGTTATGTTCACACGATGTGTAATCATCTACATCATCTATCATCATCATCATAATCATCATCATCATCTACTGTAGACAACACAGTAGCTCATTATACAATATGGGTGTATTTAGCAATAAAGAAACTGTATCACTGTACTGATATTACACTGTTTGCAATGACCATTAGATATTATGAGATACTCAAAACATAAGCATTAAGCTAATTTGCAAATAACACCAAAATAACTCCAATAGAAACAAACAAATAAACGCAACTAATAACAGCAGAGAAATAAAAGTGAGTTGTCACAGAGGTGTATTTTACTACAGAATAGAGAAAGTCATGACTTTGCACTACTGTGTCTCACTGTGAAACGATCATGATCTTGTTTTAGTACAATTCAAATGTTGTTTTTAAATGGGAATGATCACAAAACATAAATATATATATGAATATCAGTATAAATGAATTAGATGTTCAGGATCCATGAACATATTTCATTGTATAATCCAAAAATGTGATCTCAAAGTGAAAATACATTGTAAAGTTCCACAAACAAGGCCACAGATTTACTGAAGTGTTTTGATCGTTCATTTTCAGCCATTCATGTCACTTTGAAGTTTGCATGTGTGTGTCTATCTGTGTGTGTGTGTGTGAGGGTGTGTGTGAGAGAGACAGAGTGTGTGTGTGTGTGTGTGTGTGTGTGGAATATGCATATTTACTACAGGAATGACTCATATGACCACTCTGCATAAATTCAACAGTTTCATTCAGGAAGCCAGCATGATAAGAACTAGAGAGAAGAACACAGACACACATATGCGCACGCACACAAATACAGACGAGCACAGACTCACACACACACACACAGACACACACACACACACACATCCCACATACACCCCACAGGGAATTTCCAAGATGCACACTCAAAATTTTTTGTTTCTGAAAAATACTACCAAAATCATCAGGTAGCCTCAAACATCACTCAGAGGAGTGAGTCGTGAATCATTCAAAATTTTATTCATCTGTTCATCACTAGATGGCGATATTACTCCAAGACTGCCAACTGATTTACACAAAAACCACCATGAAGACGTTTCTGTCTGTATGGCAAATCCGTGTGAAGAACAGCTTCACTCTTACACATTTACGTGTACAAAATGATGACATACAGACAGATACAAAAAGACATCTGTTGCACAATGTAGTAAATGTTCTTCATTTTACATCCGATGTAATTTATTATTGTGTTCTTGTTTCTGTATACCCTGGTCAATTCAAAAACTTCAGCAACACTAAAAATAATTAGTTTTAGCTCTTTTAAATTTTGACCACTTATATTTATTATTGGAAAAGTATATTCAGAGACACATAGATCCATTGTGTTGTATTTCACCTAAGACAGGCAGTACATCAAATTTTATTTATGGAGAGTGACTCCATAACACACACACACACACACACACACACACACACACACACACACACAACACAACAACACAGACAACACACATGACAACGCAACACACTTCTATTACCAGCCAGTAGGGGGCTGCAAAATTACTGTGCTTCAGGTTTCCAACTCATAAATATGAGGGAATATTTTGAGAATTGGATTTCAGCATTATTTTCCAACCAATTTCACATTAAATTGCTCTTTCCAAGCATTTTATCATGGCTTACACGGACCTCGAGTCTGTGTTGTGTGTGTCTATGTTTTGTGTATGTGGGAGTGTTTGTGTTTCTGTTAAACAGATCTGTTATTAATTATATTTTTCTAATCCTTCATGCTCATTGTCCATCTTTATCTATTTAAATTCAATTCAATTCAGTAAGGGTTTTTGGCAGAACTGGTAAAAACTATCAACAATACAATTTGAAACATAACAATAAATGAATTCATAAATATACCAGGGGTCGTCGGTAATGAAGTAAATGGAGACTATTATTAGCTCCACTGCAGTAGGACCTAGCTGATGCAGATGTGTACAAACAGATTCAAGATCATGTTCATTTGCGTGCTTAGTTCATAGGTCTAAAAACAGGACTTACCTGGATGAGTACTCATCATTGTCAGTTTGAATACATCGGCAGTTGGCCACCAATCGCACCAGCAAAAACGACCATCTGTGGCCTGTTTACATTTGTTGCTGCATAGAACAATCCATACAGGATAAAGTCCCTGCTGTGCTTACTGGGATGTTACTGCCTTCAAGACTTTGCCATCAAAAACTCAAGATGGACATGAAGGTCATGTTTTCGTACTAGCATTTTGTTTTTTTATGTTTTTTTTTTTTTTAATTTTGTACTTTTGAAAACTTGAGTATATAAAAGCCTGATACTTAAAGACTTTGACTCAAGTTATTTTTGATAGGTGACTTTTTTTAAATGGGCACATTTACTAGAGTAATTTTTTATGGTAGTATCTCTACTTTAACTCAAGTAGGCCTATAATATCTGAATATCTGAATATCTGACAACATTGAGGGCTCTTTTCTGGGTATTTGTAGAGACTGTTGGTTTAGTTTTTCCCTGGCAGTGTGCTTTGGTGCTTTTCTTAGGACCCTTCAAATGTTTGTGCCAAAGTTAAGATTTCTTTTTTTTTCATTTGATCAAATTGTGTTTTAATGGCAGACCCCGCACCTCACCTCCACCAAGTGTAAGAGATTCGCTGACTGTTCTGAATCTTGCGGGTTTGGTCTTAATCGTGTGGGTTAGGTCCTAATTGGAATTTCAGTGGGGACCCCATAGTGAAAACTTATGTCCTGTGGAGAGACACTGGACACAGTAGATTGTGTAAATATTTTTGTTGCTTTCATGATGTAGATGTTGAAAAGGGTGGGATTTGAATTGAAACTCTGTCTCACTCCACTTGTCTCATGACATTTATGATTTGTATGTAACAATTTGATTAAGGCTTTCTTCCTTTGTTGCTTATAATAAATGTAAGGGATAGACCAGCAAGCCAAAGTGCACCAGGAAATTTACAAAACAAATGTAAATTTTGCAATTATTTTGGTTCGCATATATTTTTTTTTACAAGGGTGTACACCTTGAAAATGTGATCTGATGTGCATGACTTTGTTAAGAATCCAACAAGACTTTTTCTAAAGACAGTTTAAAAAGTAGAAAGGTGTAGAGTATTTTATTAGACAGGTGTAGAGTTGTAGGAGCCATTAACCCTATTTAATATTATGACATTTATTTATTCTATTCTACATTTAAGTTGAAACTGTATTGGAGTTTATCTTGCTTTTATTGTTTATTGTTTTGTGTACACTTATTATTTCATTAGTCGTTCCCACTATAGGAG
This sequence comes from Chanos chanos, assembly GCF_902362185.1. Taxonomy (NCBI): domain Eukaryota; kingdom Metazoa; phylum Chordata; class Actinopteri; order Gonorynchiformes; family Chanidae; genus Chanos; species Chanos chanos. Next base: position 36,007,157 of record NC_044497.1, read on the forward strand.
CGGGAATAAAATGTATTTAAGATGGTGCGGTGACGCCGGCCAGGCGGAAGATGAGAGCGGAAGCGGTCTTTGACCGTGTTGCAAACCGTGTTGCATACCCTAATGGAAACAGTAAAAGTTTTGATTGGACTTTAAGTTTATTTTTGCAGGTTTATGTTTATTCTATTTTTTCAAATAAATTAAACAAAGGAACGACAATAACGCATCTTTATTTTGACTATAACACGCGTCAAACAAATGCACCGTCTTCCAATGAAGTGGATAGAAGTGGGGAAAGTTTCATGGAGCAGAGGAAACAAAGGAACAAAACTTGACCTGTTTTTACCACTACAATTAGTCAAAGACCCGCTCTGAATTACTTCGATTTCTTCGTTTCGGATTACCGAAAAACTTGGAGAGGCGTACGCTTTGGGCGGGATGCACCAAACAAAGGAGAGCGTCTCAGCGGTAGGTATGTGCTTTAAAGCCGAATAATTTGAAAGAACTTGGAATTATATGGACATAACTGGAATGGAAATTAACTGGATTTCACGAGGTTTATTTTGAATGTATGGACACTTGAATATGTTGTTGGAAAATCCGATTCATCTTAAGAAAACTATCGGATGCCTTTAAATCAGCTCAACAAACTTGTATAAGAGTTTAAATTGGAACGCACGCAGTGTTTCGAGGAAAATAAGTTTTATTTCTATTGGAAAAGAAAAATAAATTTATTCTGAGGAGCAGAATGGCTGACTCCGACTCGGACGTAAACACGGGATTACTTGAGAAGGATTTAAATGAAGCTAAAGCGCGATTGCGCTTATCTAGAGCCGGCAAAATCTCGCATTTAACGCGAAGAATGAATATTGTTAATTCTCTGATGGCTGACAAAGAGTATGTTGATGAAGTTAAAGGAAATATGGTGAAACTCAATGACATGCTCAACGAATTCAATGCTCTTCATGCATCATACATTCAAATGTTGAATGAAGAGGATAAAAAGGAAGATTTAAAAGGATGGTATGAACCGAAAGTTACACAAATTAACGCCTTTCTTTCAAACGTGACAAAGTGGATATCTTATCGAAAATCCTGAACCTCACAGTACTGTTCCTAATGTTCCTTCCTCTGAACTGAATTCAAATGTTTTTCCGAATGATGATGATAAACTTTCAGTCGTCTCCTCTATCAGAAGCTACAGGTCCAGCGGATCTAGCAGATCAAAATCAAGTGTCTCATTCACTGCTTCAGCGCGCATTTGTGCAGAGGCAGAGCGCGCTGCTCTGTTGGCCAAGGCTGCCGCGTTGCAAGAGAAGCATGCTCTAGAAAAGCAAGAAGAACTTGATCAACAAAAGGAAGAAGTTAGGAAAAGAAGAGAGACACTAGATATTCAATCCGAATTAGCAGCCAACACTGCGAAAATTAACTACCTCAGAAGTGCTGAATATTCTGTTAATGGGACTTGTGAAGCCAATGAGATAAGATCAGATGCAATGAATGCATATTATGATGCAGCATTGGAGAAACCATCACATTTGGATGGCATAAGTGAACCAGATATACGACCTAAAGAGGGTGTACAGGTACAGTTTCCTGTCTTGCTTAAGGCAGACATTTCTAAGCCTTCTGCTCATACCAGCAGCATTGTCCATCCACAGTCTCAGCACAACACTTTCCAAAGTACTCTCATACAGGCCACTCAACACACATCACAGGCAGAAGATCCAGGCACTCCTCTAATAAGCCCTCATCATGAATCTGTAGATTTTTCTAGCATACTTAAAAGACAGAATGAATTGACAAACACTCTGGTAAAACAACAAATTCTTTCCACTTTACCAAAAGGAAACCTCTCAGTTTTTGATGGAGACTTTCTGCAGTATAATCTTTCATCCATTCTTTTGAACACATAATTGAAAGAAAAACAGACGATAACCAAGACCGGTTGCATTTTCTTATTCAATACACCAAAGGACAAGCTCAAGAGCTCGTTAGAAGCTGTCAATATATGAATCCAAACAGAGGTTATCCAAAGGCAAAAGCATTATTAAAGGAACACTTTGGAAACGAATATAGAATTTCATGCGCATATATGGAGAAAGCCCTTGGTGGGCCAAGTATTAAATCTGAGGATTCAAAGGCTTTGCGGGACTTTGCATTGTTCCTTAGAACTTGCTGCAATGCCATGGAAGAATTGGAGTACATGGAAGAATTAAATACAGTTTCTAATATGAGGAACATTGTTCTTAAGCACCCATATAAGAAAAAAGTGGCGCACAAAGGCATGTGAGCTGCAACGTACTGGTAGAGTCAGAATGGTCACTCTGGTCTCTTTCATTGAGAGACAAGCTAGTATACTTTCAGACCCAATATATGGCAATATTCAAGATTTGAGCTCTGCTAAAGTAAAGCCTAAAATAACAGTGAGGCCCAAACCAAAAGGAACCTTTGCCACCAATGTCAATGTGAAACCACACCAGGAACCTAAAAACCCAGTAAGCTCATATCTGTTCTGCAAAGGGGATCACGAACTGAACTCATGCTCTGAATTCAGAAATGAAATACACAGGGACAAGATAACATTTCTAAGACAGAATGGAGTCTGTTTTGGATGTTTACTAAAGGCTGGGCATATGAGCAAAGACTGCACAGGGCGTCTCAGTTGCTCTATATGCAGGAGGAACCATCCTAGTGTACTACATATCAAGGCAGAACAGTCAGTGAAAGCTCCTGTGAGTAGTGCACAGGTGATACTCAGAGCTGATGAGTATTCTGGGGCTGGTGACAAAGAGGGTGGCACAGAATGCATGCTTTCCATTGTGCCAGTTCAAGTAAAACACGCAAAAAGAAGCAAAGTAATACGTACATATGCATTTCTTGACCCTGGTGGTTCTGCAACCTTCTGCACAAAGAGCCTCATTAATAAATTGAACATCACAGGGAGAAAAACCAACATCTTACTCCGAACTATGTCACAAGAGAAGCCTGTGAGCTCAGACATCATCACAGGATTAAAGGTGAAAACAACTTTATTGCATTACCGGAGGTATACACTCAAAGAAGCATGCCTGTAGACACAAGTAGCATTCCCACCAATGATGATCTCTCTAGATTTTCTTACCTTAGTAGGGTGAACATCCTTAGAATCAAAGCTGATGTGGAGTTGCTGATTGGCAGCAACGTTCCAAAGGCTCTAGAACCGTGGGAAGTAGTCAACAGCCAAAGAGATGGACCATACGCAGTTAAAACCATATTGGACTGGGTTGTCAATGATCCTCTAAATGGAAGTTACATGAGTAGCTCTCCTAAAGTCACTGCAAACAGAATTTCTGTTACAAACCTGGAAGAGCTATTGTTGCAACAGTATAACCATGACTTCAACGAAAGCTCAGAAGACAAAGTTGAAATGTCTGTGGAGGACAAGAGATTCATGACTATAGCAGAAAACTCAGTCACTCTGCTAAATGGACATTATACTTTGAACTTACCATTCAGGAGAAAAGACTTAGTTATGCCAGATAACCAACAAGTGGCGGAGCAGCGTCTTTCTGGTTTAAAAAAGAAGTTTCAAAAGAATGAACGATTCAAAACTGAATACACAGAATTCCTCACAGAAGTCATCAACAAAAGGCACGCAGAGGTGGTGCCACAGGATGAATTGAAAAGATCTGATGGCAAAGTCTGGTACATTCCTCACCACGGTGTATACCACCCCAAGAAAGGTACCATAAGGGTTGTTTTTGATTGTGGTGCAACTTTCGCGGCACTTCTTTAAATTCTGAACTCCTGCAAGGTCCAGATCTGACAAGCTCTCTCTTTGGTGTTCTTACAAGATTCCGACAAGAGCCTGTTGCAGTGATGACAGATATTCAGACAATGTTTCATCAGGTCCGAGTGTCAAAAACTGATGTTGACTTTTTACGATTTCTGTGGTGGCCTAATGGTGATGTCAGAAGGCCTCCAGTTGAGCACCACATGTTGGTACACCTTTTTGGAGCGGTAACATCTCCAAGCTGTGCAAACTTTGCACTAAGGCAGCCAGCTAGAGACAACAAGAGCATTTTCCATCCCGAGGTAATAAGTACTATTAACAATAACTTCTATGTTGATGACTGCTTGAAATCCCTCTCATCGGAGCAGGAAGCAGTGGAACTGTCAAGGAACTTACATCTCTCTCAAAAAGGAGGATTCCATCTGACCAAATGGATGAGCAACAGCCGGACTGTACTTGTACACGTTCCAAAGGAGGACAGAGCCCATGAGGTCAGGGAATTGGACCTAGATAGGGACAAACTGCCAATAGAAAGAGCACTTGGATTGTTATGGAGTGTAGAGGATGATGTGTTTAAGTTCAACATCATTGTAAGAGATAAACCTCACACTCGAAGAAACATGCTATCCATGTGAACTCAATTTATGACCCACTTGGTTTCTTATGCCCTCTCACTCTACCTGCCAAGTTGCTTCTTCAGGAGCTGTGCAGGAGCAAGCATGACTGGGACAGCAGAATACGTCAAGCTGCATCTGACAAATGGAGAAGATGGATTGGTGATCTTGCTGTGTTGGAGAACTTCCAAGTGGCACGTTGTACGAAACCATCTGGATTTGGACTGCTCAGACAAACTGACCTACATCAGTTTTCCGATGCCAGTGATCATGGATATGGCACAGTAAGTTACTTCAGAATGTTTGCAGACAATCATAGGGTACATGTATCCTTCATGCTTGGTAAAGCAAGAGTAGCTCCTCTAAAACTGACCATCCCTCGTATGGAACTGGCTACTGCAGTATTAGCTGTTAAAGTTGACAAGATGCTGAGAAAGGAGGTAGAGTTAAAGCTCAGTCAATCAACCTTTTGGACTGATAGTCAATCAGTTTTGAAGTACATAGCAAATGAGCAAACAAGATTTCACACTTTTGTGGCAAACAGAATCTCTCTCATAAGGGACAACACTGATGTATCACAATGGAGGTACATCGGAACCAAACTGAATCCAGCTGACATGGCATCAAGAGGGGTGAGTGCAAGCACATTGGTCAAGTGCAAGGAATGGATCCAGGGACCAGAATTTCTGTGGAGGATGGAAGAGGAATGGCCTCAAAACCCCATGGAGTCCCTCTCACTCTCTCAGGATGACCCAGAGGTGAAAAGGAGCACCGCTGTGTTCAGTATTGTCACTAAAGACAAAGAAAAGGAAAACCCAACAAACAAGCTACTGGAACACTTTTCTTGTTGGCACAAATTAAAGAGAGCAGTGGCATGGTATTTGAAATTAAAAAATATCCTTAAGTCACTCAGAGTAAAAAGAAAAGAAATCAAATCTAGTCTTGACACAAAGTCCCAAACGAGAGCCCAGAGCAAAATGATGTGTGACCAGTTTCAAGCTTTTAAGACTACACTTGGAGGAGAGTCAATAAGTCTTGATGATCTGTTGAAAGCAGAAAAGGCCATCATTGTGTTCTGCCAAAGACAGAGGTATTCAGATGAACTGGCAAAGTTAGAGAAAATATCCTCTACTGGAAAAGCTTTAAATAGACAAAGTAGCATCTACAAGCTGGATCCAGTGCTGGAGAATGGAGTTTTACGAGTAGGGGGGAGATTGAATAAGTCAGTGATGCCTGATGAGGCCAAGCGGCCTATGATTCTGCCAAAAGATCACCACATTTCCACTCTTGTGCTTCGTCACCTACATGAAAACCTTGGGCATGGCGGCAGAAATCACATCCTCTCACAACTCCGGCAAAAGTACTGGATTGTTAATGCCAACGCTGCTACTCGTAGGGTAATATCCAAATGTGTTGTGAGCAGACGCATAAGAGGCAAGATGGGGGAACAAAAGATGGCAGATCTTCCCAAGAAGTGACTAAGAACTGATCTTCCACCATTTAGCAATGTTGGAGTGGACTACTTTGGGTCTTTTGGGGTAAAAAGAGGAAGAACACACGTGAAAAGGTATGGAGTTATTTTTACGTGCATGTCAAGCAGAGCCATACACCTTGAAATGGCTCATTCCATGAATACTGACTCTTGTATTAATGCCTTGAGAAGGTTTGTGTGTAGGAGAGGTCAAGTCGACACATCCGATCTGACAATGGGACCAACCTAGTTGGTGCAAAAAATGAGCTGCAAAAGGTCATCTCTGATTGGAACGAAAATAAGATCCAGAAAGCAATGCTTCAGAAAGGAGTTCAGTGGAGTTTTAATCCTCCTGCAGCTTCACATCACGGTGGAGTTTGGGAAAGACTTATCCGCATGGTGCGACAAGTCCTTTATTCCATCCTGAAAGAACAAGCTTGATGACGAAAGTCTTGAAACTCTACTGTGTGAAGTAGAGGCCATCTTAAACAGCCGTCCTATTACCACTGTTACAGAGGATGAACGAGACCTTGAGGCGCTGACTCCAAACCACATTCTCCTTTTAAAGGCTCATCCTGTTTTCCCACCTGGCTTATTCCAGAATTCGACTTGTACATTAAAAGATTTGGAAGCAAGTTCAGTACCTAGCTGACTTGTTTTGGAAAAGATGGACTCGAGAGTACTTACCATTATTACAAGAGAGACAAAAATGGCTCACTGTAAAAGAGGACTCCAGAGAGGGGATGTCGTAATGGTGGTCGACAACACAGCTCCTCGTGGATCCTGGCCTCTTGGAAGGGTTCTGGAACTCCAGCCTGACTCCAAGGACTCACAAGAACTGTTACTCTCAGGACTAAAACTGGAATCTTGGAGAGACCAGTGTCAAAGCTCTGTCTGCTTCTTGAATGTTCAGAGGTCACTGCATAAAGATGATTTGCTTGGCAAAATTAAGGATAAGTACCACAGTCTACATTCACTCATTTCTTGATTTTTCTGTAATGTTTAGATATGTAGTGGCTCCTTATAGAATATTCCTGTTTGTAATTGTTGCATAGGCACACAATTAGGGGCCGGTGTGTAGGAGCCATTACCCTATTTAATATTATGAGCTTTATTTATTCTATTCTACATTTAAGTTGAAACTGTATTGGAGTTTATCTTGCTTTTATTGTTTATTGTTATTGTTTTGTGTACACTTATTATTTCATTAGTCGTTCCCACTATAGGAGCGGGAATAAAATGTATTTAAGATGGTGCGGTGACGCCGGCCAGGCGGAAGATGAGAGCGGAAGCGGTCTTTGACCGTGTTGCAAACCGTGTTGCATACCCTAATGGAAACAGTAAAAGTTTTGATTGGACTTTAAGTTTATTTTTGCAGGTTTATGTTTATTCTATTTTTTCAAATAAATTAAACAAAGGAACGACAATAACGCATCTTTATTTTGACTATAACACGCGTCAAACAAATGCACCGTCTTCCAGTGAAGTGGATAGAAGTGGGGAAAGTTTCATGGAGCAGAGGAAACAAAGGAACAAAACTTGACCTGTTTTGACCACTACAAGAGTATTTTATTAGATAGCTGTAGAGTGTTTTAGCAAAGAGTAGACAGGCGTAGAGTGTTTTAGCAAAGAGTAGACAGGCGCAGAGTGTTTTAGCAAAGAGTAGACAGGCGCAGAGTGTTTTAGCAAAGAGTAGACAGGCGTAGAGTGTTTTAGTAAAGAGTAGACAGGCGCAGAGTGTTTTAGTAAAGAGTAGACAGGCGCAGAGTGTTTTAGTAAAGAGTAGACAGGCGCATAGAGTGTTTTAGCAAAGAGTAGAAAGGTGCAGAGTGTTTTAGCAAAGAGTAGACAGGCGCAGAGTGTTTTAGTAAAGAGTAGACAGGCGCAGAGTGTTTTAGTAAAGAGTAGACAGGCGCAGAGTGTTTTAGTAAAGAGTAGACAGGCGCAGAGTGTTTTAGTAAAGAGTAGACAGGCGCAGAGTGTTTTAGTAAAGAGTAGACAGGCGCATAGAGTGTTTCAGCAAAGAGTAGAAAGGTGCAGAGTATGTCAGTAAAGAGCAGATGGGTGCAGAGTGATTTAGTGAAGAGTAGAACAGGATGTAGAGTGTTTTAGTGAAGAGTAAACAGGGTGTACAGTACTTTGGGTATGAATAGACGTGTGCTATTTTAAAGATTATTGGACAGGTGTAGTATTCTTAGTATTGTACAGTTGTTTAAAGAGTGAATAGACAAATAATGTAAAATTAGAAATGACTAGCAAAGCTGTGGTCAGGATGAGAAAGTATTCAGGGATGAATGGACAGATTATACTATTCTAAAGAGCAGTAATACGGAGGATAGAGGAAACTAATGTCGACCCCATACCGTGAAGGTGCGTGAGTGAGTGTGTGTGTGTGTGTGTGTGTGTCCGTGCGCCTGTGTGTATGTTCTCGTGTGTGTGTGTGTGCAGTATATTTCAAATTTCATTAAGGCTGTGGATACACCAGGAAGTCTTGAATACACACTACTGCAATCCAGAGAAATAAGTCAAGATTGAGATAAAGTTTGATGACAAAGTTCTTATCTCAAAAAATGAGCTTTATAATCGCGGTTTAATGACGACTACCTGTAAACGGACACAGCAGTACATTTAAACACCGCATCAGAAATGCCCCTTTTTTCCATATAGCCTTATGGGATTGAAAAGTGTCCAGTGCTCACATACTTCGTTTTTCCAACGGAAGTAGTATGCCATCCGGGTACTATTCACATACTACTCTATGCATACTATGTATTTGGACGTACTACTAATGGTGGCGTACTGTTTTGACGTACTATTTAGTACATTAGTATGCGGTTTTGGACGCAGCCATAGTTTACTGCATTACCCCATTTCCATGGTGTTTTATGACATTACATCATATTTCTGCGTCCCATACCCAATTTACAATATTTTATTAGGTCATATTTCATGACTATGCGATTGTTTATGCTATGCTATGCTAATATGCTAAGCCTTCAGAGAATCTTTGAAAAAAAAAAATACTTCAAGAACATTATCAGTATATGCTAACACTCCATCTCTCAGTGAAAACAATACATGTTCTTTGTGCCGTAAAATGTTTACGCATGAGCAGTACAGATCTGGCGCTGCTGGATAACGTCATATATGCTCTGTTTGAAATATACACCCACTCACTATATAGTGCACTATATAGTGTGTTGGCCATTTTATAGTGCTGTTCGAAATCTCAACTGAAATTTTACGACACTATATAGTGCGCTACAGAATCGTTGCGAGGCACGGCAAAATGTAGTGGACAGAAGCTGTACCCTACATCAATCGACTCAGACCACCATAAATTGCGGCCTGTCTCGTGAAAGTAGAGAGTCTTTACAGACCAGTCAGGTGCAGATATTCTGGCGTTTGTTTATGCAACAGAGATACTAATTACGAATATCCGGCGCACAATTATGTTGCAGCGTAACGTCCAGATACTGTCCGAAATGTATCAACAGCAGTCAACCGTTATCCCCTACTGAGTGTTCCATGTAGCACACACCAGAGCCATTGAGAGAGACAGTTGCGACACTGATTGATCTCGCCGCTACGCGATCACGTGGTTCATGTACACATTCAATAGTTCCAAATATACCACGCACTGTCAAGTTCTCTATAGGACAGACAGCAGCGTGAGCGACATCAAACGGTAAATATTAAAATATTAAACCATTTGTGTGTATTATTAGCTGCCTTTACACTTACTGTCTATATGTTAATGTCAGTTTGGTATGTGGAGTGGCGGAGTGACAACTTAAGCAGTTTATCATTTATTTACATCATTTTTGTTTTGGAGGGAAAGAGCTCGTTCATGTTAACATACATTAAGTTAGCATACCTTACATAACGCAAGATCCTGGAGTAGTCGGATTTAATTATTTAGCGTGAATCAACCTCCCTTCACTTTCCTGAGGATTTCTAATATTAAACGGGTTTTGCCATATACTAAGAATCAGTTATGTTATTGGTTTCATAATATTTTTCTGCATTGAGCAGACACAAAAAGACACTACCCTACATCACTTACCTACATTGTCAAAGATCAAACATTTGATGTTGGAATGTGTTACTGAGTGGGCATTCAGTCTGTTGGTGTCCAGGCTTTTGATTAGACGAAAATGGCAACCCTAGCTCCACCACGCATCACTGATATTATTTTAAGACTTTCACATACAACATAAGAATGTATCATAACAAATAAATATCAACGAAAGCCAATAACTGCTAAAATTACATAAGCAAGTTTGGTCAATAGTGCAAAACATACAAGGCAACCAACTGCATTCAAGAAAACAATTGTAACACATGTTATGGCCCGGCTGATGAGACCACAACATAAAAAGGGAGACTGACAAATATTTAGGTTTTAAATAAATAATAGAATTTATTTATCCCCCTGTTAGCACCACAGCCTCTGCATTGCCACTGCAGGACTAGTGGGGGTGCTAAGGGTTGTAACACCTCCCTCCCTAAAAGGGCTCCTTCATGGAGACCTACAAAAAAACACAAAAAGACCTCCTGTGACCACTCCAGTCATACCCCAAATCCCTCTTTTCCTCGGCATCCTTGCTTCTGCTGACAAGGGAACACACACAGTGAAATTACAATGCTGTCTAAAATTAGGAGCACAAGCTAAATTATCACCCTCTGAATGCCCTGCTCTGTGAGCGTCTCGAAGCCCAAAGAGGGAACTTGGACCATGGCATTACTACTGCCTGAGACAGGAATGCCCCATCTCTCGAATACAGTGATAATAAAGAGAAATCATGACACATACATGTTGCTTGTGGTATTGGTATTTACAAGGAACAAAAGTATACATGTCTGATGTTCACCACAAATTAATTGGCAAATAACAAATAGGCTATGTTCATAAAATGTATTTCATCAAGAACACATTCTCGTTTTTCCTCAGTTTGTCTACAACCAACGAGCTAATATCAGGTTATCAAAATTACATTAGCCACATTAATTGTCATCAGGTGAACTAACATGGTAGTGAAATGGAAAAGTTAGCCTCGATAGCTGGCTGAGCTACCTTCGATCATAACTATTAATTAGGATACACATTAACAGTTTATGCAGAGCACGTACAAAAAAAAAAAACAATATTTACTGAATTAATGACAGACAATGCATTAAATGTTTTAAAAAAATCTCCTATTTTATCAACTTACCACTGGAAGCGCTTGGCAAGCAATGAAAATGCATGCGGTTCTATGCCGTGAATGTCAATGTTTGGAACTATTCGCTGTCCCCATGATCCGGAAATTGGCCGGAATTGTGTCCGCCATTTTTTACAATGGTTCCCTATGGGAGTGTCACAACTCTCGCTCTCAACGGCTCTGGTACACACTATATAGTGAGTGAGTGAACAAGTAAGTGCATTTTGAACATGGGGAGTGTGCGCAAGCTTCGGATACTGCACATGCGTATTGCAGTCTGGACTTCCGGACTTTTGTAGCTCTAAAAATAAACTGTGCATGGGTGTTGCAGACCGGACTTCTGGATTTCATAATTCAGGGGAAAATCTGGGAGCGAGGAAAATTGGGCAGTTACAGTAACCAGCAGGCACAGAGGTCAGATTTGTTATGACTGAATCAGCATCTATCCTTCTTGTTGTTTTATGGAAAGCATTACCTGTGAGTATTTTCAGTCATTAACATGTCTTAAAAACATTGACTGTTTTAGCATTGCAAGTGTTTTATAGGATTGCAGTTAATGATGTTTATGCGAATTACCCAAACATGCTGCGTAGTGTTGGATTGCACAGCACTTATCCATATTCCTAACGTTTGTATGGGCTGCATACATGTTGCAGTTTTCCTTTTGCATATATTTTGTAATTTATTCAAATATGTTCACGTAGAAATGTAATTATCACATGTGGTATATCATACCATTGGGCGGCATCAAGGTATTACAGTATACTGGGGTGTTTAGAAATCCCGAAGGTATGATTTTCAATACCGTCAAAAATACAGACACTCCTCTTTCTATTAAACTGCTACGGAGATGCTGTATTGAGGTAACATGACCAGGCATCCTGCTCTGCATTGTACTGCACAGGATTTTCGTCCCTTTTGTCCCGCATCTTGAAGATAATGTCCCGCATTTCATTGGTCATTTGGTTTTTTAATCATCAGAAATAAGAACACATGGATGCGTTCTTTTACCTGCCTGGCACATGAGCCGCTTATGCTGTTGTGGCATAGTTTCTACTCTATTTAATAGCACTAAGTCAAAACCAGCAACCTGGCTCATATAAACGCAACATTTCTAAAAGCCTGGCTTTCATCTAGTGGCTAAGGAGCATAGAACACAACATATTCCCCCTTTACGTAAGGATATTACTAACGATATGAATGGCAGTGCGCAACAGAACATAGCATAGCTAGAACTGGAAATAGTACTAGAAATAGTGCATGGCGTTAACAACTCTAAGTATCAATAATAATTCACACAATAACAATGTCCAAGCAACAAAATGAACATTTCCAACAGGCCACATTCAGTAACTTAAATAAGCTGTTTAAGCATTTACGTATAAGTATGTGTGCATGTAAGTAATGTCAGTGTAACTTAGTGTGTGAAGGCAATGGCTCGGCAATTGCTCTGACAAGCTCCTGGATGCGTCAGGTGAAGCAGGTGCATGGCATTTGGCTAGACTGGATGCGTGCCATTTCTTGCCATTTCTTGTCGGCTAACAGGTAAGTACAAGAGCTGACTTTTCTTTTGATCTCCAGCGGTTGTGAGTATCGCGGATGTGCCTTTGGAACATGAGTAGGCTTCCGAATGCGCACTCTGTCCCCTTCTTTGAAAACAGGTGAGTGGGCCCCACGGCTGGAGTCAGTGTAAACTTTCATTTTGTTCGGTCGGGAGGACGCTCTCCGACAAAGCGCATCAGAGTCTTTGCTTGACAGTGGCGGGGAAAGGACATTAAGGCGTGTGTGCATTTTTCTGCCGTGCAGTAGCTCAAACGGGGAAAGTCCGGTGGTAGTGTGTGGGGTAGCGTGATACACCTGGAGGAATTCCTTGAACGTGGTCTTCCATGGCTTCTCTTGCAGGATCGCAGACTGGATGCATGACCTGAGCACACGGTAAAAACGTTCTGTAGCTCCGTTTGCCGTCGGGTGATACACAGAGGTACGTATGTGCTGTATGTCACCGTCTTTCAGGAAATGCAGCAAATTCTTCGACAAAAATTGAGATCCATTATCTGACACTATTGTACGTGGATTACCAAATCTACTAAAGACTGCCATCAAAAAAGTAATGACGTTTGCAGCAGTAGCAGAGGCCATGAAGGCTACTTCAGGCCACTTACTGTGGTAATCAGTCAGTGTCAGGGCAAAGCGGCAATCCCAAGCAGCAGTCTCAAATGGGCCAACCACGTCAATGACTAATTTCTCCCTGATGGAAACTGCACGGGTTGCAATGGTGCAGCGGAGGGAGTAGCAGTCTTGTCTGAAGACTGGCACAAGTAACAACACTTTACCTGAGCATTCACCAGGTCATCCATACTTGGCCACCAGTAGATTTCACGGAGGCGTTGTTTTGTTCTGACTATACCTTGATGGCCTTCGTGAGCCAGCCCAACCAAGGTGTGACGCAGTGAGACTGGAGCGATGAGTCGAAAGCCTTGGAACACACAATCACCTTGCACAGTCAATTCATCACAAAGTCGTAAGTATGGACGTAGGACTGCACTAACAGCGGCAGAGGACGGAGGCCAACCATCTGGGTGCACAATGCTCACAGTTCAGAACAGGAAGCAGAGGCAGAAGTGAACTCTTCCGCAGAGATGGCAGTCAAAGCAGCAGACAGCATAGCCACAAACCCCGGTTCAGCTTCAGCCTTCTCATTGGTGGCAGGAGACAGAGGCAGGCGAGAAAGACAGTATTTTTTGACCCAGGTAAGTAGGCAACCTCATAATCAAAAGAGAGCAATCAGATCCTTTAGTCGTCAGGAGGGTGGTCAAAGCTTGGTGATCTGTGTGAAGTGTAAATCTTCGTCCCCACAAGAATGTCCTCCATTTTTCAATAGCCCACACACATCCGAGGGCCTCCCTCTCCACTGTTGAATATTTGCGCTCAGTGGGGGTTAGAGTCCTGAATGCAAATGCAACAACACGCTCGGTGTGGTCCGGATGAATCTGAGTGAGCACGCAACCAAGGCTGTAATCGGAAGCGTTGGTCGAAACCACGGTAGGAAGATCAGGATCAAACAATGCCAGTGCTGGGACTGTCCACTAATAGTTTTTTCACAGTGATGAAACTGCGCTCTGCTTCCGCTGACCAACTAAACTCAGTACCTTGACGGATGCAAGCCCGCAGCGGCTCCACAACAGTAGCAAAGTTTGAAATGAACTTGTTATACCACGATAAAAGTCCCAAAAATGAACCTTAACTTGGCCACATCAGTTGGAGCTGGGCGTGTAGAACGGCAGCAATGTGATTCCTGGTCAGGATGAATTCCCTGCGCTGTGGACCGTAATGTCCCGAGGAAGCGCAAGCTTGACCTGTTGAAGTGACATTTGGATGTACTCAGCTGTAGCCCTGCCTTATGTAAGCATTGTAGAATGGCTTTCAGTGACTCGTCATGTTCAGCTTGTGTGTGACCCCAGATGATGATGTCATCAAGATAGTTAGCGACATTCGGCAGGGCCTCTCAGAATTGTAGCTAACAGCTTCTGGAAGGCAGATGAAGCAGAAGCAAGTCCATATGGTACACGGCAAAATATGAACACTCCATCGTGAGTGATAAAGGCTGTCAGATCGCATCTTTCCTCATGAAGCGGCAACTGGAAGTAGGCACTTTTCTAAATCAATGGTAAGAACACTGTCGCTCCTCGCAGCAGAGACAGCATCTCATCAATGTGTGGGAGAGGGAACTGTCTGTAATTACGGCTTTATTGGGTTCACGTAATCCACCACACATACCTGACTTCTTTGCACAACTACAATCGGGGAGACCCAAGGAGAGGCATCGACTCTCTCGATCACGTTCACTTTAAGAAGACGCTCAATCTCTGCACTCACAGCACTTCGAACAGACAGAGGTAAGCGGCATAGTTTCTGACATACAGGTGAAACAGTCTCTGATAACTTTTGCGCAGCCTAGGGCAATCGGAGTCAATGGAGCAGTGGACAACGCAGATGCAGAGTTCACTGTAGCAGCTGGCTAGACAGTAGATCCAACCTGCACAGGTGCTGAGCGCTCGCCAGCAATGAGCTTAGCTTGCTCACCTACAGCTTCGATCTGAGTGGCAACTGTAATGGCTCTGTGTGACGTTAAATCTGGCTCTAGAAGTAGTCGCTCTTGTATGTGATGGCTTGCTACATTTTCCACCAACTGGTCCCGTAGCATTTTGTCTAAGTTGGATGCAAAGGGGTAAATGGTGATCTTTGACTGTAGTTTTGCTGTATAAATCCACAATAAGCTCTTACCTTATAATGGGCGCCAATGGAGCAAAAATGCTTAACGTACGTTAATTTATGCCGGGATCAGACTACACAATATTTTTGTCTTTCATGATGGCCACTATGTCAGATTAGGCAATTATGGTGCCATAAATTCTTGCCACGTCTTGGCCAGGAGACTGGCAACACTGCAAGTATGACCCTGACCAATCATCATATGCTGTCTTTCAAGTTAATAAATCGTCGGGGGGATGCCACTTGTCCTGTCATTCGTCCTATTGGTCAACGGCAAGGAACATGTCGTAGGAGATCAGACTAGGCAGGAAAATACAAAAAAATTCTGACCTGCAAGACTTTTCGTATAGTGTGTCGTGTTTTGTCGTGGGGCGTCCCAGACGCCATGTCGCTGCTCTTAGATTATGTCACACTAAAAGGGGTAAAGATGCCCGTTCGTCGTTCCTGACATTCATATTCTGGCCCAACGCTGGAAGTTTGTCCGCGACGAACACATCGTGTCAAAATCGGGCTGAGATCATGTAGTCTGAAACCCAGCATAAATTAGCCTAAGTTCAAGTTTAAATTTATTTAAAGCCCAATATCACTGTTTACAGTCCCAAAAGGCTGTACATGCCCACAGGATTACAACAAACAGAGCAGGGTGGCATCCCCTGACTTGATCCTCACAGCGGGCAAGAAAAAACTCCTCAAAAAACCCAGACGCTAGGGAAAAATAGGAGAAATCTTGAGAAGGAACATAGAGAGAGGAGACCCCTTCTAGGCCAGCCAGGCGTGCAGTAGGTGCCAACCCAGTGGGCAAATTACAAAACAACACTGATAATGAACATGAAAACACAACTAGTAGGCAGTATGAAGAATGACAAGACAGCATGGGGCTCAGTTGGGGTGGACGACACAGCCACAGCAGCGCAGGAAGCCACGAAGCCGCAGCAGCCATCGGGATGACAATGAAGAGAGAGATGACGGGGAGGGAGGGGGGCACACCTAAGAAGAAAGTAGCCACATTCAAGCCAGACACTCATGCTCGAACAGATGAGCCACAGCCATGCAGGAGAAGAGGGAGGGAAGGAGAGCATTATTGGAGTAGCAGCACTTAACAGATGAAATAAGGAAAATAATTTTATAGAAGCATGAAAGTTGCAAGACTAGTGGCTGTGGAGGGCACAGGAGGAGCAGGGCCATGCGGGGACAGCAGGGCCAGGGACAGCAGGGCACAAAGTCATTCAGCCGGCCAAGGGAAGGCGCCACATCCAGGAAGTAGGCGCAGACATCGACAGCTCACACAAAGAGAAGAGAGCAGGTTAGTGACAGAAACTGACAAGGTTAAGATAAAAGCAGAGGAGAGGGAGGAGAGCGAGAAGATGAGAGGTATCTAAGCCAGCAGCTACTAAGCTAAACTATGCCAGGAGAGACTACAGCAGAGACTGAGCCTCACTAGATGGTCAGTTTGAGATTATGCTATCATACAATACAGAGAATAAATGAGTCTTAAGTTTGGTTTTAAAGGTAGCAAGAGAGTTTGCCTCTTTGATTTCTATAGGTAGGCTGTTCCAGAGAAAGGGTGTGCGGTAGGCAAAGGCGCAATGGCCAGCGGACTTCTTTTTAACTCTTGGAACAATTAATAATTTAGCATCCTGAGAGCGCAGGGTGCGGGGGGGGGGGGGGGGGGGGGTCATAGGGTGTAATTAATTCGGAAAGATAGGCCGGTGCAAGCCCATGGAGAATTTTAAATGTTAATAGGAGGACTTTAAAATCAGCCCTCATGTGAATTGGGAGCCAGTGAAGGAAGCCAGGACGGGAGTGATATGATTGAACTTCCTAGTTCGGGTCAGGATTCTGGCAGCAGCATTCTGGACGAGCTGAAGACTTCTGGTACTAGAGGCAGGCCAACCAGAGTACAGAACGTTACAGTAGTCGAGGCGAGATGTGACAAATGCATGAACAATGATTTCTGCATCAGCCAAACAGAGTAGGGGCCTAATTTTGGCGATATTGCGGAGATGATAAAAGGCCGTTTTGGTAGTATTCTTGATATGAGTGACAAGCGAGAGACTAGAGTCAAAAATCACACCAAGGTTTTATGCTGTGGAATTTTGCGAGAGAATGCAGTTGTCAAAATTTAATGTAAGATTATTAAAAAAATGCTTATGCGCAGGGGGACCAATGACTAGCATTTCCGTCTTACCTGTGATAAGCATCAGGAAGTCTGAAGACATCTAATTTTTAACGCCTCAAGGTTGGCCAATTCAGAGCGGTCACTGTGCTTGATTGGTAAGCAGATCCGAGTATCATCAGCATAACAGTGGAAGCTAATGTTATAGCTGCGAATAATTTCTCCAAGAGGGAGCATGTAGATAGAGAAAAGGAGAGGGCCAAGGACCGCCCCCTGAGGGACACCACAGTTAAGCTCTCAGTATTCAGATGTCACATTATTGTAGTGGACACACTGCTTTCTCTCTGAGATAAGATTTTAACCCGGAGAGCGCCAGGCCATGGATGCCAATTTGATTTTCCAGGCGCTTTAACAGTATGGTGTGATCAACTGTGTTGAATGCTGCACTCAGATCGAGAAGAATAAGCATTGAGGTATCACCAGCATCCATGGCTAGTAATACATCATTAGTCACTCTAGTTTATGCGGTTTCAGTGGAATGAAAACACCTAAAGCCTGACTGAAACACTTCAAACAGGCTGTTGGAGGACATATAAGCGATGAGTTGCGCAGCGACAATTTTTTTCGAGTATTTTAGAAAGAAACGGGAGATTAGAGATTGGTCTATAATTATTCAAGCTTTCTGGTTGAGGTTAGGTCTTTTAAGTAGGGGGGCTAATCACAGCTGTTTTAAAAAGCAGAGGGTAGAACGCCCGACTTAATTGACAGATTTAAAAGGTTGAGGATTGTAGGGCCGAGGATCGAGAAAAGTTCTACGTAAGGTTTAGGAGGTAGGGGATCGAGCAGGGAAGAGGCTGGTTTAGTGGAGTGCACCAGTTTGGAGAGCGCGTCTAGGGAGAGTGCACATCCTGATTAGGCTCTGGGACAGCAATGGGGAGTATACCGGCGCATTGATTTTGTTGACTACTTTGTTGGAGAAATGGAAGAAGGCCTCTGAAAGCATCCAAAGCAAAAGTAAGGACATGGCTGAATCATCATTTTTTACTTAGCCAAAAAAGGAAGTCAGAAACAGTGATGTATGGAATAATAAAATTCTGAGAAAATTTGGGGAAATTTCTGGAAGTGAATGGGTTGGACCATGCAAAAACGGATGATGTAAGGGGTGTTACCATACAACCATGTTATGCGCTTATTGGATACATAGGTTTACCATACTGGTAAAATTTTAGATATACGTGAATGATTTTCTGTATTAGATTCAGTCACTCCCTGGGACCTGACTCAGTTTGTTGTATTTTGCTCACTACTGAATGCAATAAAGTTACACTGCATCAGACTCCTGAAGACTTTGACTGCTTTTTGAAACTTAGAATTTATTTTTTTAAAAGAAGAACTTAGTATAGGAAGTAGAGCACTTAGTGTGGAGAAGGGACTTGGTCATATCTGGCCCTGACCTGGGAGTGTCTCCCACAACTTTGAGTATCACAACGGATTAAGTCTATTTTTTTGCGAGAAAAAATTTGACAAAGTTGCATGCGGTAATAGAGCTGGATTGAGGGGAGTGATTCTGGGTCAATTTTGATACTGTATCAAATAGAAATCTCGGGTTGTTTTTGTTGAGATTAATTATTCTTGAGTAATAGGCGGATTTGGCCGTGCAGCGGGCGCATTTATAGGCTATCAAGCTATCATGCCAGGCGAGGCGGAAGACCTCCCGTTTAGTGGCGCGCCAGTTTCGTTCTAATCTTCTGCACGCTTGCTTCAGTACACGTGCATCGTTATTAAACCAGGGTGTTATATGTTTACGCATATTTTTTAGCGTTAATGGTGCTACCATATCTAATGCATTACGGAGGGTACAGTTTATACTGTCTGTCAGATGGTTCAAAGACCCTTGTTGATCATCGAGGGAGGTGAGGGCAGCAGGAAGTAAGTTAGCGAGCGCGGCAGTGGTGGAAGCATTAATGCGGCGGCAGCAGCGAACCATGGTAGAGACTACAGGGGGAGAGGAGAGCGTGACCTGGAAGGTAACGAGAAAATGGTCAGATAAGGCGATGGAATAGGGAGATACAACAACATGAGAGATGGTTAGGCCACAAGCTAGAATAAGATCTAAGGTGTTGCCATTGGAATGAGTGCGCTCGCAGACATATTGGTTAAAGCCAAAAGTTTCTAAAATAAATGTAAATGCTTTATTAAGAGAATCAGAGTTGTCATTGATGTGGATATTAAAATCCCCCATTATAAGGATTTTGTCCACCGTAGTTATAATGCTAGAGATGAATTCAGAGAATTCATCTAGAAATTGACTATAGGGCCCAGGGGGCCGATAGATCACTACTATAAGGAAGGGTGAGGTAGAGCAGGATTGCTTCAAAGAGAGCAGCTCAAAGGAGGCAAAGTTTGGTGCATTAAAGATGCTAGAGCAGCGAAGAAAGGTGGGGGTGTAGCCCTAATTTATAACACTGAATTCTCTCCTGGCATCTTTAATGCACCAAACTTTGCCTCCTTTGAGCTGCTCTCTTTGAAGGTGAGGCTTCATTTAAAGAGAAATAAACATCTGGCTTCAACCAAGTTTCACACAAACCCATCATGTCAAGGCTAAGATCAGTGATAAGATCATTGACCAGCAAGGCCTTATGGGAGAGCGAACTAATATTAATAATACCTAACTTCAGGGTTATCGGGCTTACAATGATCAAATCGGAAGAGGGGGTCAGTTGAATTGGAATTAAGTTATTGTGGGAAATGAGCTGTCTAAATCTAGACTGAAGTGGTCTGCAAGGGCGTGAAAGTACGTTAATAGCAAAAGTCAAATTGCTGCTGACAGAGGGATCACCATAGAGCAGGTTATGTTGAGCAACTGAGGCAGAATGAGGACCAGGCTTAAAGAGGGAGCTAGTCTCTGCTGAAGCCTCTTCACTAAATGAATAACTAGTCATATTAATCTTAGCCTTATGTTGGAGGAGAGGAGTCATTGATTCATGGGACTCAGCAGCCTCTGAGGGGTTTTCACTAGCAGGTTCTGTAATCACCTGCGACCTGGCCCGCTCTAGTGAAAGATGTCATAGCTGACTCAAACATCTATCTATGTTACCTGATAAAACAGCGGCGCCACGCCCATTATGGTGCAGGCCGTCCGCTTTTAGCAAGCCAGGTCTACCCCAGAAAGAGGGCCAGTTATCTACAAAATCAAATCCCTGATCTAAACAAAACTGCTCCAGCCAGCATTTCAGTTGCACTAATCTACTGTATCTTTCATCGTTACCCCTAGCTGGTAGAGGGCCAGAGACAATTAATCGATGCCGACACATCTTTCTGGCGAAGTCACAAGTCCTAGCTATGTTGACCTTTGTGACTTCTGATTGCCTCATTCTAATATCGTTGGTGCCGACATGAATAATGATGTTGTCATAGCTGGTGTCTATGTGGTGTGCCTTATTGATACGGCTATTCCTGTTTACCAGCACCCTAAGGTTAGCTTCTATGTCGGGAGCTCTGGCCCCGGAGAGACAGGTAACAGTCGCTGGCATTGCTAACCTAATCCCTCGGGTCACTGAGTCCCCTATAACTAAGGTACGGGGCTTGGGGCGGTCGAGGGAGGTAGAGGACCCAGGCCGGCAAGCAGGAGAAACAAGAGTAGCATTGCTATTCACCACCGGCAGCGGTTGTGAGTCAGGCTGTACAGATGACAGCTGGTGTCGGCGAGACCTCCTGCCACTCACGACCTAACAAACTCCTTTTCTGCTGGCGAAACTGCACTAAAGGGAGAGACTGAGCCGCTAATTGGCTCAGAGGCTAAACTAGTGCTATCTGGGGTGCCCGTCATATCTATAGTAATAAAACTAGAACTAGCGCTACCTTGCTCTAGCTGACGGACACGTCTCTCTAGGAGAGACAACTTCTCTACGAGAGTGAGGCAGAGAGAGAAAGACATAGTGGCAGATAATGAGAGGTAACGTAAATGTGAACTATCAACACACTATTGCTGTGTAAGGTTAGCAAGAAGGCTAAGCTTGTGTTAGCACACTAGCAGCCAAACAGTAGAAAGAATGTGTTGATAGGTAACGCTAATGAAGCAGACACAGAGCGAGATTAAAACAAGCACACAAGCACACAAGATTACAAGTGCAGCACAACGTAAATGTTAAAGACAGACCGTAGAGCAGTGACGATAATCAGCACAACAGCGGCAGCAGACTTGCATCATGTTGTCGACTGACAGTTCAGGGGGCGCATTATGTTTGTTATTGTAATTAAAAGGCTGTTTTTGTTGATAATGTTGTTACTGTGTCCATGATTAATAACGTTATGTTAGTGGCATATTCTGCTGCACCAGAAAAGAAAAGCGACACTACTCTGGTGTCACCACAAGAGGGTACACTTGTGAAAAAAAGAAAAAAAAAAACCTTTCTCTTGCGCAGCCCGCCCTGACATTTTGCGCCTTAGGCAACCGCCGTCGCCTATGGCACGGGCGGCCCCTGTACCCTGGTGAAATGTCAGGAGGGTGTGAAAAAACAGACACCGCCCAAGCCTAGTACACCACAGCCAAGTGCGTGAAAAATATATTTTGCAATTTTCTCACAGATTAACTCTGTTGACATTTTGAAGGAAACATTTTATTAAAGAAGAGGATACACTTGTCACTTGTTAGGAGAGTTTATCTGTCTGCTTAGCTGTGCTCGGGTTGAACAGTGAGGCTAGAACATGACTCATTAGGAGTGAGTCAGAAAACAGTAACTGAAGCTGATGTACACAGTGACTCACTCACAACTGAAACACTTTGGGCGCATACATAGAAAAGGAGGCAAAAATAACATTGAAAACACAATTCTAGAGGGAAACTTGGAAGGTAATAGAGGTGCAGGCAGACCTCACACAGCACTGATGGACAGACTGAAAACATGGATAGCCATAAATTACAACTGAACAATGGACCACACAGGGAGGAGATGACTCCTCAATATCACACACACACACAAATTCACATTCCCTGTAGTTTCCACACCGACAGCTCCTCTAGGGTACTGTAATCCCTGTTGTTCCAAAATTCACCTGTTCATCACTTCGACCAATGTTAGGGGCCGAGAATACCGGACACCCAACTAGCACTTACACCGGATGAATCAGCGCTTGTAGTCTAGGGACACAGAATGAGTAATCTAGTTAAGACCGGTCCCCTAACCTAATACCACCCTACGTGTGGCATATAGCGTGGGAGTGTACCTGTACATGTGTGTATATTTAGCTAAGGAGATGCGTGGAGGGCTATATGGCGGGCGGCGTCTCCATGAAGCGCTTCCACGGCGCCGTGGGATCTGTGCGACGCTTGACGAGCACAAGCTGTTCCTGGGCAGTTCAGGTGTGGTGATGGCAATCCGACAAGTGAATGTGAAAAACGTAAAGACTTCCTCCAAGGAAAAGAAAATGTCCGGACAGAGGAATAACTCTAGCCGTAGCAAGACGCAGGGAACCCCAACATCCAGCAAGCCCGAGTTCGCGGCAAAACCATTTAAAGAGCTCTCGAGCTCTACTCTCGCGAGAGCTCATCCATTCCCTCTTAAAGAGACAGCAGCACCCAGGCAGGCGGTACCCTCCAGCATCTCATGTGTATGTCAGTGCTTTCCCTACTCTATCACTACCATATCCTAAAAAAAAAAACAAAAGAAAAACAAAACTTTGTCTTGTATCTGTGTTTGTCAAAGTATTCAGGGGGCACAAAACGAAGGGGCAAATTGATGCTCAGTCTTATTGCGATCTCTGCTCACGAGGTATTAGAAACCCGACTGATGCACTGATTGTAAGTCGCTTTGACAAAAAGCGTCTGCCAAATAACTAAATTGTAAATTGTAACACCAATGAATGAGCAAGGAAGAGCCCAGAGGAACGTTCAGCACCGGAAATCATTATAGTATTTATACAAATAAATATCAACACCTCTTAATCAAATTTAGAAAAACATGAAAATACATACATATGTGGGCTACAGTAATGTATTTGTATGTATGTGTGTGTCTGTGTGAAAGTGTGTGTTCATTTGGTTAATAGCACATGAAACATGTAAAAGAAAACGTGAACAAGGGGACAAGGAAAGGTACTCTTTAATCCCCTGGAACAGTAACTAGCCCATGTGAAATGTACAGATCCTATAATTGTATCAATTGTTCTGAATTGAACCTCAAAGAAAAAAAAAACAGTGAATAAGTCACCAAAGAAATGTAAGGATGATACAATAGATTTCATTATGTGGTTGTTATTCCACCTCAGACAGAGAATGATACAGAGGACGACAGGATAAGAGAGTATAATCTTGGTATTATCCTACTTTGTTATGTAAAAGCTGTTCGCCTTCCAGCTTCACTCTCAGAAATCTCCTCCCTCCCCACCACTGTCCACTTGGTACAGGCCATTGAGCTATAACCTGCTACTATTGCCCCTAGCCCTCTGAGAGAGAGAGAGAGAGAGAGAGAGAGGGAGGGAGGGAGGGAGGGGAAAGAGAGCGTGGTCAGTAGCAGTGAGAAGAGAAAAGTGCCAGTTATATACAGAGAGAGACAAAAGAGAGAAGGGAGAGAAGAGGGAAAATGGAGAGAATGATCCTGTAAATGAGTGTCTGATCCCAGCTTCTACAACCGCTCTACTGGTTATCACTCCAGAGACAAGCAAAGGGAGAGAAATGTCCTGCTGCAACAAACTTCACTGCATGGAAATATAAGTACACAGACATACACCCACACACACACACACACACACACACAAACACAAACACAGGACAGAAACATGTCAGCTCCAGGAGCACCAAACCACAACAAACGTCTCTCATGTAAGTACTCCTCTCCTCTCCCCCCCCTCTCCTGGAAAAGCCCTATCTCTCCAGCTCTCAGAAAGGCTTTTGTCACTATTTATGGCTTTAACAGGATGTATGTCTTAGAGCAAACCCCTGGTCAATAGTTCCCCTTAATTACAACTGGTAGTTGATGTCATCAGTTTTTACGTCTCAGCAGCATTGGGGCTTGAGATGCATTTTATTTAACTTTGAAGGTCATAAAAATGTTTTGGCAAGAAATACAGTATAAAATTGGTGATTTTGATTTCAACTAACATGAATTTTAATATCATGCTCCAACATTCCTGTGCTTCTCTCTGATGTCTGTGTCTCCAGCTATTCTTATAGCCTATTCAGCCTATTCTTATAGATATGATTTTGAAGCGTTTTCATGCCTGTATAGTCTGCGTACTGATCTTACGTACTAATGCTTTGCAGAATGTACAGTGACCATGTTTGTGTGTGTGTGAGTGTGTGTGTGTGTTTGTCAGTAGTGATGAGTGAGTTTGACAGTGTGAAGTGTGGTTCAAGGGATGCCTGCTGTAGGGACTCTTACATAACCAGTGTCACATGCCAATCACATGCACAATATATTTGAGTAAAGGAGAACGAGAATGATAGGATAAGAGGCCAGGAGGCTAAGGAAGACACACAGCGAGAGAGAGAGAGAGAGAGAGAGAGAGGAATGTATTTTATAGAGAGTGAATATTTTATAAAAGCTTTTTTATGAATATTCCTTTTGGTTATTGCATATCCCTGCATATAACACACACACACACACACACACGCACAAGCACACACACCCTCACAGGTTTCTTCAACACAGGGTGGAGCTAGAATCTGTAAGGGCTGCAGGTGTAAAGGCCAGGTGTGTGTGTGCGTAAATGTGCATGTGTTTCACAGAGCCAAAACCACCAGGCAGTTCTGCTCTGATCAATATATTTGAGTAAGGGAGTATGAGAATGACAGAACGAGAGGCCAGGAGGCTAAGGGAGACACACACACACACACAGAAAGAGAGCGAGAGAGAGAGAGATTATTTCTGATTATTTCAGAAAATTATTTCAGAGAGGTGGAATTTTTAGATGTAGGCTGGTTGGATACACAGGCTCGTGGTTCTGGCTAAGATGAGGTTAATCATAGAGGAATGTGTAGTGACCAGTGCATGTATGGAGCAAAATACAGGCCAAATGGAATTTGCCTGGGCTTTAAGTGCCAGAAAGGTTGGGATAATTGAACAGGCAGAAAGATCACAGCCTGTGTGTTTGATGTGGATCTCATTAAAAAAAAAACCAAAGCAAACAAAGGCAGACAGGACTGATGATTCATATAAATGTCATTATAAACATCCCCAGGAGAGGTGAAGAAAAGAAGGGTGTGGTGTGTGTAGGGTGTGTGAGAGAGAGAGAAAGAAAGGGGGACAGAAAGCGAGAGAGAGGGTGTGTGTGTGTGTGGGAGAGAGAGAGAGAGAGAGAGAGAGACATATTTTTTAAAATTAAAAAAGCTCATTAAAGTAATACATTCATTACTACTATTTATTACTATAATTATTGTAGTTATGTGATGTTGTGGCATGAGCATTGTGGTTTGTTTGTTTGTACCTGGAAGGTATTTCTGTTAAGTGTTATGTGTTAGCTGCACTGTGCCTCCCAAAAATGACAACTTCAATGAAAAGACTTTCATAGACGACAATGTCTCAGTCCCAACAATTTCCCATAGAAATAATAAAAAAATAAATAATAATACACACACACACTGGTACAGATACTCATGTGATTTGCCATATCATCCTCACATGCCACATCACCATGTGTGTGTGTTTGTGTCTGTGTGAGACAGAGAGAGAGAGAGAGAATTACAGATAGAAAGAAAGACAGTGAGAGCGAGAGAGAGAGAGAGAGAGAGTTGTGTATCTGTTGAAGAAAAAGGATATACTGTGATTGAGGTTGTCTAGAGTTCAATCGGCTGTTACTTTCATTTAAACAAGGGAGAACGTAACAGACAGAGATAGAGAAAGAAAGGCAGTATGAATAGCGAAGGCTGGAATGATACTGACTATATGTTTTAAGGTATGATACTGACTATATGTTTTAAGGTATCACTGATATGGTATAATTATATGCCTGAGAGCTCACTTCATGCTTTTCTGGGACAGGTTGTACTCCCAACTTACCATCTCAGCCTTAAAAATATGTGTCTTTTTACCACCCAGTAAAACTTTTGATAGTATTAATCCAGTAGCGCATAAATCCTCCTGCCTCCATGTTTCTTTTTTTCTTTGAAGGGAGAGATTGATTATATGAGAAGAAATGATTACAAGTATGCTGTAGCAGGAAGAGGTAGAAAGAAGAACATCTCTAGGCTTGATGGTTAATCTTTTAACCTGCAAGCTATATATGGATTCCTGAGGAGAATAATCCTCTTGGCAATGGTTAGCACAGGGTGTCCTAGCAAAGGGAGAGAGAGAGAGAGAGAGAGAGAGAGAGAGTGTGTGTTTGTGCTGCATCTGTTCAGGTTTGTTGTATTCACTGTCTGTCGCTGTCTGACAATGTAATTTATTCATGCACTTTTTATGCGGCTATTATATTTTAGTATATTATATTATATTATATTATATTATATTATATTATATTATATTATATTATTTGGAAAGTTTGCTGATCATTTCTCTGAGAAGAGATGGAACATAAAGACAGTAGATAATAAATAAAGGAATGGACATTTCTCTCTATAAAAATATATCAAGATGTTTTGGGAAAGCCTGATGTTTTGTGGCACATTTCAGGTTAAGCTCTTGCTCTGGAATGTTGCCAGAGAGCATTTGTACCAACCATGGCAACTGTTTGCTGCTCATCACTTGTGATTCATCACTTATGATCAAGGCACTAAACACAAGACGGAACAGAGAGGCTTTCTTTATGTAATGTCTCACATGAACCAAAAGCATGTTTGTGCTTGTCTTTACCATCAGTAAATCTGCAAATTCTCAAAAGCAATCATTACAAGAATTTGCATATGTGAAGTTATGAGATCAGACTGTGATTCAGAGTCAGGGATTATTCCAAGGGATCACCAAAATGATGACCTGTTGCCCTTTATGTCAAACCATAAAAAACAGAATAAAAGCCTGCAGGCCTATAAGACCTACATGTCAACATTGAGAAAACAAATGGAAGACCCTTTGGCTGCAAACCAGAATGACTAGCCCACCTGTTTGCTTTAACAATCAGACTGGAATAAGATATTTTCTTGAATATTGTCTTGAAGCCATTCTCTTGCCTTTCCAATTTTATTGTACATAGGAATTAGGCATGGCCATGACTGTTTTGTCAATGAAAATAAAACAACTAGAAGAATAAGAATGTCACCACTGTAAGTTTTTCCTCAGATATTTAGGTTTCATAATGCAAAAACTAAACACAGACACACACAGACATACACACAGACACATAAGAGCTTTTGATATATAGCACTCCACGGAAGTACCAAACTTAGCCTTCTTTTAAGTGAACCAAGAGATGACCAACTAAAAAAAATGCAGGTGTCCTGTAGCTCTGTTATCAGATGAAAGCCAATGCAGAGCTACTGATGAGATTCATACCTCATGAAATATCAACAGTTCGACAACAAACAGTGGCACTGAGCACAGGAGGAGGCAGCTTGGTGTGGAGGCAAAATTTGGTGTGTTAAATGCCTTTTGAGTCATAATGTTGAGTGTGCAGCCACCATCAATGAAGAAAATTTGTTGCACTTCAGCTCTGCCCCATAAAACCAAAAAGACCAGTTGAGAAAACCCATAACATCAAATTTCTGTTTATTTACTCAAAGCAAGCAGTCACAGTTACTGTAACTCTTGCCCAAATGTGTTAGTGCGTCTTAGGCTGTTTAACAGGAAACAGTTAACGTAATCAATGACACACAAACAAAGACACACAGAAGTATGCTCTCATGTCAACACATGCGCTGATGTTCTGGGATGGTGTTATGAGGCGAATTCAAAAGAAAGCTTTATTGAAAACATTCTCCTTTTACCAGAAATACATAAATGGTGCACCAAAGAGACAGAATAGCAAGAGCAAAGACTCAGGGAAGGGTCCCTCTCAAAATAACAGTCTAAAGATGCACATGATACAATGCGCAGAACAATTAGAAAAGAGGGGATAAGGCTTACTTCCTGCTTATAGCCACCCGTCTTTTATGTTGGCATTTCTACTGTACAGGGCCGGGAATGTTCTCCTGCAATGTGTGCAGAACGCAGCATTTTCGTTGTCGGCTACTTCATGAAGAAACGGGTAGCCTTCTGGGGGTCTTTAGAAAGGAATGACTTTCTCTTCAGCATGATGCTAACTGTTAGCGTACTGACAGATTCTGTCAGAAAGAGCCCCAAGTGTCATAGCAGCAACTTGAACAACAACACTTTGATTGACTGACACACATACAGACAAATCACTGTTGAATTCAGACATGTGGTGCATTGTTGTTTATGTTTTTTGATTGGGTTAAGTAACAAGGAGTGGGACAGAACATGATAAACTTTTATGTAAGCACTGAAAACAAGTATAGTAATATAGCCGCAAGTGGTGATTTGTGGCCCGTGACATGTGACCAGTGACAGAAGAACCCTATGGCTCCATTCTCCTGGCAAAACAAAGCCAATGCTCTTCTGTTAGGAGGTTTACTACTTTGAGTTAAATTAACCAAAAGTTACCTGGATAAACCAGTTACCTCGCTTTGTTGTACAGCCCTCAGATGTGTGCACCAAATTACATGAACATAGCAACAGCTAAAAGGATTTGGGCTTGAAACCACAAAACCACATAACATGCCCAACCCACTTGCTGAGGTATTGGCAAACAAACACAAATATAACTGTTAGTTTAATGTTCATGTGTGTCTTTAGACAATACAGATACATCAGTGTCATGATTTTAAATAAAACTATCAAAAAAAAAAAAAAAAAAAGAGAAAGAAAACCGTTTCACATGTAAATGTCATTATGCTCAATGACTGTATGCATACACTAACACATCTTTACATAAGACCTGTTCATGCAACCTGCAACACTTTTTGTGTGCTGTGTAAATATGCATCCCACAACTTGTCTGAACTGCATGTAATATCTCAGTTTCAGACATTGCCCTTAACATGCGTGTGCTTAAAAAACGTTTTAAACAGTTTAAACATTGGAAGTATCAGTTTTTGCGTATCAAGTAGCCTACAAGGACACAGTTTTAGCATGTAAGTCATAATGCTCAAAACTAAACATTTTGTGTAGTTTAACCATCGTGAGCGATGTGTCGCGTCACACTACATGCAAAGTTAAAAATTGTAAAGTTAGGAGCACATTTGCAATGTGGACAGAACCGTAGTGAATAATAAGTTTTTATTTGCCACACTGTATGTTGAACATCACTGATCAAGCGAAAATAGAAAAGGTTACACATCATAACACGAGGTCATTCCTCGGACATCAGCGACTTGCCTTTCAAACAATAAAAGTGACGTCCCACAGCGTAGGCTACAAACAGACTCACCATACTCCTATTGCTTAAAATGGTCATGTTCTGGAATAGAAGCTAATTTAACAATCCATATCACAATAGCTTGAAGACGTGGCTTTAAACCAACTAACAGCAGAGGCATAGTTTGCTGTTAGATTTAGCAAGCTAATGTTACAGCTTTGCTGTAGCTTATAAGCACGCCGTGGGCTAGCATAACATGCTAATCGTTCCTCGATCTATATTAACTTTAATGATCATCCAATCTGAATTTGATAGTAATCAAACACCCATACATATTGTGATCATTCAGACAACGGTGTTTTGTACTGAAATATGTCAAGATTAAATCGACGAGTGTTGTAGATCATGACATCAGGCAACATGGTCATAGCGACAGCTGAAAGAATTCGGACTTATGAACTGAATCATTTTTATGTAAACCAAGCAATCTGCCAAAAGTAGTGCCAAAATAATTTGGCTTTTTAAGATACCGTAACATTCCCTTTGTACGCACCCAAGCGTAAACGCATAGGCTTAAATGTACAGTGAAATGCATTGGCGGAGCTAATTCCACTTGAAGCGGAATTGCGCCATGTCCAATATTTCGACAGTTAGTCAACCTTCATCCCAATCACGAAATTACCACCAGTTAACCGAAATAAGAAAATACAATGCCTGCTTCTCTTGAAAGGCCACTCGGAGCTCGTTAAGCATACGAAATGCCTTCCGACACGGGTGCGATTGGTTAAACATCCTGTCACTCATCAGACTAGTGAAACTGGCCAAAAATCTGTTCAGAGGTGTCCAAATTCATCTTATCATCATGGCTACACTGTTCAACATATCAAAAATTTCTTCACAGTATAAAATCAGGACACCCGTGACTTCATGTACACCAAATCTGAAATGAATCCAATGAACCGGATCGCTAAGATGACTGGAAAAAAAAAACACTCTGTTGCCAGATGGTGGCGCTATACCAGGGTGTCACTCTGGGCATGTGGATATCATCATAACCAATAACCTGTGAAGTTTCAGCTGCATCAAGCAATGCATGAAGAATATAAATATAAATTCATCATTTCACGATTTCAACACCTTACAAGATATCAAAGATCCCTTAGCAATTTAAAATCTGCAACATCTTGACATCATACATAGCAAATCTGACATGAATCCGATGAACCGTCTAGGAGGAGTATGTCAAAATGTAACGCGTGTCAAAACGCACAAAATCCAAAATAACTCACATTCTGTTGGGAATGGCTAATACAATTTAATTGCAAATTTGTTCATTTTGGGGAGACCCACATGCCTGAAGAATGCGTGTAGGTGAAACTACATGCCAGGCACAAGACTCAATGCCATATGGGGGCGCTATGGAGCCCCCGGGCCACACCCGAGTAACTGTTCCAAGCACTGATGTGTGTACCGAATTTCATGAGTTTTCGCCCATGGGAGCCACCTCAAAAATGGCCAAGTCTTGAAGAAAAAAAAAAAATAGTAATAATGGTAATCCTTATGAAAACAATAGGGCCCTGCACCTTCAGTGCATGTGCCCTCCAGTGGACAATGGAGGGGCAGCACATTCGGTGCTTGGGCCCTAATTATAATTATTGTTTTAATTGTGGTGAAAACCAGGACAATTTGGTAATGAATGTTTTAGTGTTTTACAGATATTTGTCGGGACTCAGGACACCCAGCTTGAAACCGGGACAATCGCTGATAAACCTGACCACCGTATCTTTAGCAGTTATTTTTTTTTTGGTAAATGTGAGACATTCAAATTCAAGTTCAAGTTCAAGTTTATTTAGAGCCCAATATCACTGTTTACAGTCTCAAAGGGCTTTACAGGCCACAACAGTCAAATCAAAATATGACGGCACCCCCTGACTTAATCCTCATGGCGGGCAAGAAAAAACTCCCCAAAAACCCAAGAGGGAAATGGGAAAATGGGAGAAATCTTGAGGAGGACCACAGAGAGAGGAGACCCCTCCTTGGCCAGACAGGCGTGCAATAGGTGCCGTCCACGTGGGCAGTTACAATTGAAAGTAAATTGGGGCATGAACAAAGGGGATGGCGATGTAGACAGGAGGCTGACGGGGGATGGAAGATGATAACACCAGGATGGATCAGTCCACAGGGCGGGAGGAGTCAGGATCACTGGTGTCTCAGGAGTAGCATGTGTGGCTCGACAGAGAGAGAAAGAGAGAAAGAGAGAGAGAGAGAGAGAGAGAGAGAGGGAGAGGGAGAGAGAGAGAGAGCGAGAGAGAGAGAGAGAGAGAGAGAGACACACATTGTCAGATGTTCATTTCCACATAATGGTAAAGGTAAATATACATCGTGTGCCGAGTGCAGGCAGGGACTCCAGCAAGACTAACTAGTACAGCATAGTTAAAAGGGAGAGCTAGAAGGTAATATGGACATGATGGCACTCTGGGACACAAGGCGGCCACCCACTCCACAGTCAACAAACCTGAGTGAACATGTTAGAGTGGGGGGGCGACAGCATCCAAACATCCCAGTTCACCAAACAATCTATGCCCGAGAACCCTCCAGATCTGCTCCTTTGCCTAGTGAAGAGCTATTAGTAAAAGGCTTGGCTAAACAGAAAAGTTTTCAGCCTTGACTTAAACATAGAGATTGTGTCTGAGTCTCGAACATTAATTGGGAGGTTATTCCATAACTGTGGGGCTCTGTAAGAGAAGGCTCTGCCCCCTGCTGTAGCCATCATAACTCGAGGTACCAACAAATAGCCTGTACCTTTTGATCTAAGTTGGCGTGGTGGATCATAAGAGACCAGGAGTTCGCGCAGGTACTGTGGCGCAAGACCATTTAATGCTCTATATGTTAATAGTAAGATTTTATAATCAATACGAGATTTGACGGGGAGCCAGTGCAGTGTGGATAAGATAGGGGTGATGTGATCATATTTTTTGGTTCTAGTAAGAACTCTGGCTGCTGCATTCTGAACTAACTGTAGCTTATTTATACATCTATTAGAGCATCCAGACAGTAAGGCATTACAGTAGTCTAACCTAGAGGTAATGAAAGCATGAACCAATTTTTCAGCATCTTGAAATGACAATGCATTTCTTATCTTGTTAATATTTCTAAGATGAAAGAAGGCTATCCCGGTAATATTATCTACATGAGATTCAAATGAAAGACTGGGGTCAATAATTACACCAAGATCTTTTACTGCCACACCTGATGAAAGAGAAAGGCCATTCAGAGTAACTATGTGATCGGAAAGCTTACTCCTAGCTGCATGTGATCCTAGTACAAGTACTTCTGTTTTTTCAGAGTTGAGTGAAAGAAAGTTCGTAAGCATCCAGTGCCTAATATCCTTTAGATATTCCTCAATTTTGTTAAGTTGGTGTCTCTCGTCTGGCTTCGCTGAGACATACAGCTGTGTGACACATTCGTGTCGCACCTGTCTGCATCTTCACAACATAAAACAAGTGAGTTTGGTGACGTATGGCTCAGCGTTTTGCACAAGGGACTGCTATGGTTGGTGAAATTCACAGAAAACTATGATGATTGCTCAAATTTGCAGAAAAGTTGCGATGATTGGACAAAATTGCAAGGGCGCACAGAATTCACAGTGATTGGTTGAATTTGCATTAATTGTTGCGATCGCGACATCTCGAAATCCTGGAGGGACTGCACAGTCATATGTGTGTGTGTGTGTGTGTGTGTGTGTGTGCGCGTGTGTGTGTGTTTGTGTGCGCGCGTTGGCGTACTAGTGTGTATTTAGTAGGACAGTCGTGTCCATCCACTCCATCACAATCACTAACACTGATGATTCAAACTACTGAAATTGTAATTAACTGCCACAAAGCCTACACAGAAGTTTGACAGTATGTAACATGGGACTTCTTGGTTAGAGAATATACACTAGGGTAGAATTAGTGACTTGAAGTACAAGAGCCACAGGTTTTCAGGTTGTAAATATAGTATGTGGATAACACTGAGTACTGAATGTACTGACAGCACTAATATGGGGAAAAGCAGAGGAGATCTGTATGTGAGATTGAACTCCTTCTTTTCCTCTCTCTCTTTGTCGCTAGCGGAGACAGAGCACAGTCAGAGGGTTTCAGACATGGAGGCTGTCCAGAAGCAGCTCAAGCAGAAAGAGAGACAGCGTTTCTTTGAGCACGATGTCTTACAGCACGATGTGGACATCTACCTGTCTACAGCTCACCTTCACATTGACAACAAGAAACGTCAGTCTATATGCAATGCATTTCGCCCCCAGTAGAACAATCATGACACTGTCTTGGAACATCTATTACACTTTCACTTAGTACACACACACACACACACATACACACACGCACATTCACAAACACACACACAGACACACAGTATGCAGACACTTTCTGTGCATAGGCAGCATCAACTCATACACAGTAAGAGACACATCTATGCTAGCATATGCACACAAAACCAGTGCAGTAACACAACAATGCTCTGCCATGTTTTGTTGTGTGTTGTAGTTCCAGTGGGCAGTATCTCATCCATGGAGGTGAATGTAGACATGTTGGAGCAGATGGATTTGATGGACATCTCTGATCATGAGGCTTTAGATGTGTTCCTCAACTCCGCCAATGACACCAGTGCACTCGTCTCTCCCCTAGCAGGTCAGCCTAAGGACTGTGTGTGGAGCTCATGTCCTGCTTTCACACAACAGCTGTAATGTATTGCCAGATTTTATTAGAACATGTGGTTTTATTTGAATTCAGAGTCCTTTGGTTATGGAGTGATGTTTCACACACTCACATGTTGTCAAACATACACTTACAATTACTTAATCTATGTCTGGAAAACTGCCTTGTCGTGCACAATCTTTGGCTTTACCTCTTCGTGTTTAAATATTATGTAATAAGGACCTAAGAAATGGAGGTTAAAGAGGGATACAAAGGATAAGCGATGCTATGGAAAATTCTCTCATAAACATAACCACAGAGCTGATAGATCATTGCAAAACACATGCAGAAAAGATGAGCTGATAAAGGAAAGTTGATTATGGGCACGCAATACAGTGCTCCTTACACAACAATGGTCTGGAAAATTGAAAATTCTGCAGTCTTTGTAAGACTAGAATACATGACTGAGTGTAAGTGAAGCATTTGTAAGACATCTATATTTTCTGATATAAAAACATATCCCAACCCAAAGTGAATAAAATCACACAGCCCTCCTTTCACCTCTGTCTCTTTAGGAAAAGCTTTAAGTGGTGGAATGTATATATTTATATACAGATAAGCCCAAAAGTATTCATACCCATGCCAAATATTGATTTATAGTGAATTTTTATTTGACCAATTGGTTTCTTCTGTCTGGAAATGACATAAGCAAGACATTGTGCTAGAGATATAAATGAAAAAAAAAGTTATAAATATATAAATGGTTTTTGGTTGTTTTGTTTTTTTTTTTTTACATTTTTTACAAAATTATTCATACCCTCTCTCAGTAATTAATGGCAAAGCCTTTATTCGCCATCACAGCAATCAAACGGTTTGCTAACAAGCTTTTTGCATGTCTCCACTGGGATTTTGGACCACTCCTCTTTTGCGATGATCTCTTTGAGGTTGGAAGGCTTCCTTGCCATCACTCTGGTCTTTAGTTCTCTCCACAGATTCTCAATGGGATTCAGGTCTGGACTCTGGCTGGGCCACTCCAAAATGTTGATATTGTTTTCTGTTAACCATTTCTTGACCACTTTAGCTGTATGTTTTGGATCATTGTCTTGTTGGAAGGTCCAGTGCTGCCCAAGGCCAGGTTCTACAGACTGCCTGATGTTTCCCTCCAGAATCTTATTGTAGTCCTCTTTTCTCATGATGCCGTTTACTCTGACAAGGTTGCCCGGCCCACTGGCTGAAAAACACCTCCAAAACATTACATTCCCACCACCATGCTTGACCGTGGGGATGGTGTTCTTGGGGTTGATGCTCCTCCTCTCTTTCGCCAAATGAAAGCCGCGTCCCTGTGTCTAAACAACTCCATTTTCGTCTCATCTGACCACAGAATTGATGACCAAAAGCTTTCTTCTTTGTCCAGGTGAGCTTTTGCAAGGGCTAGATGAGCTTTTGTGTGCTGTCTTGAAGAAGTGGAGTGCTCCTTGGTCGGTGTCCATAGTGACCAGCTTTGTGCAGTGTCTGCTGGAGTGTCTGCCTTGAGATGTTAGCACCAGAATTGCTCAGATTCATCAGGATGGCCTCGGTGGTGATCCTTGGATTCTTCTTGGCCTCTTGCACTGCTATTCTTGCCAGCGCAGGGGTCAATTTTGGCTTCCTACTGCGCCCCTTGATTTTTCACATTGTGGAACTCCTTTTTGATTATGCTTTGCACTGTGGCCACTTGAAAACACTTGGATATGGCTTTATAGCCTTTCCCACAATGCACAGAGGTCCTCACCAAGCTCTTTGGTTTTAGCCATGGCTTGCAATTGACAAGTAACTGATTAGAGAACTACTACATTAGCTGTTCTCAATTTATAGTTCATTAGAACGCTCTAGAACATGGTAAAAATTACCAGGACCATTTGAAATGGTATAGAATGCTGCAGATTTCTCAAAGATTTGCAACAGTTTCAAGGGTTATGAATAATTTTGGACTTGACATTTTTAGTAAAAATGAAAAAAATCATAGACAGTTAAAATTTAACATTAACATCTCTGACACAATGTCTTACTGTCTTTTGTGATTTGTTTATGTCATTTCCAACCAGATGAAACCTACTGGTCAAATAATAATTCACTATAAATCCAAATTTGGCACGGGTATGGATAATTTTGGGCTTAACTGTAGGTAAAGTAATTCTTTTACAAACACCACTTGGGTGTAACTGAAAGGTTTCACCTTAGCCCTAAGCGTCATTCAAGCAAAAGCATAAGCATTGTTTGACTTCCAGTGAAATAGTCTTGTCAACATGTTCACCTTAACTCCGAAAGTTCAATGCTATTCATACTGATAATTGCATATTCACTGTCACCGCTGTCTTACATGTGTGTGATGTGAATGTTTCGTAACATTTTGACTCTTCATACTTGAGGTAGGTGGGTGTCTCTTGGCTTAAAGCAGGAAAAAAAGTTTTCTTTTTGTGAGTGGAGGCAGGAATAACATAAACTACACATTTGTAGGATAGATAGATAGACAGGTAGACAGGGAGACAGGCAGACAGATGAATGTTACAGATAGACTTTTTGGTCGGTCTGGGCTGAAAAAAGTTTACCTTCCATACACCAAGACTGTGGATGTACAGGCAGATCATAACTGGTTGACACGTTGACATGTGACTGTCTTTGACAGATGATCATGAAGATGGCTTAGAGAAAGATGAAGATAAGGAGTTAAGTGGTCAAGAATGTTGTAGGGGGTCCAGATTTTCATCCACTTCATCTAGCTCAACAGAGCCTTGCAGCCCAGGCTTCAGTGAAGGAGGGGCAGAAACCCCTGTTATCCAGTCAGACGAAGAGGAAGTCCAGGTGGACAACTTCCTGCTGATGTCCACAGCCTCGGAGAAGGAGGAAGATGGAGACTTGGAGGACGACAGTGAGGGCCAGCTGGGTCAGTTGTTATAGTAATGCACATTGTTTGTTCTAATTGGTTATGAGTGAGGTGTCATTCTATGAAGCATGACTCTTGTAATATCTCCTTCCCTCAGGGACAACCCAGAAATATTTAAGTCTTCTTTTCTGTCTGTTTTGAATTCTCAGTGATGCGCGCGCGCGCATGTGCGCGCGCGTGTGTGTGTGTGTGCGCGTGTGTGCATGTCAGTGTTTTATTATGAACATGGAGAGGTACTCCAGGAATGCTTCTTGCTCCAGTGATGCTTAGGGATACATCGATTCAACTTTTTTACTCCCTATACCGATACCAACACCTGGGCTTTGGGTATTGGCCAATACCAAGTAATGATCCGATACCAGTGTTTAATTAATAAGGTGTATGCCTCACTGTGTGGAAGAGACTGGGATCACTCTTTTATTTTTAAGGCAACGTCATGCTTGACTTAGACATTGCTATCCTAACTTTGTAAAACAAAATGTAACATATAAATACATGTATATCAATCTACTAAATTGCTGTTTATTATTAAAATAATAAATAATCGTGCACCAGCAACTTGGTGAAAAATTTCTTCAAAATCAATTATTACAATTCAAGTGTAAACTTTTTAATGCTGCAACAAATTGGTCAGGAATTAAAATTCCTCTATACAACTGCATCAAATTGATTTCCATCAATTCGATTCCAGAGAGGCCATGAATGAGATCAGTGTAGATTCGAAGGGGGTAAAAACCAGGGGAGGGGGGTCTTACAGGACCAAGTGATAGGCAGCTGATTTGTATAGACATACAATCTACTTGGATAATGGTAATTAAATATATATGTAGACTGTATGCCTATATATATATATATATATATATATATATATATATATATATGCTGTATATAAGTAACATCTCGGCGGACGTGTGCACATTCAACTTTAGTCTACACACAAGCCAACGTTAGATTAACAACAAGATATACATTTATAAATGTGACAAAATACCCCAAAACCTCCAAATTAATGTTCAGCAAGCAATAGAAATAGTTCAAATATGAATAAAGTGAATCAGGACAGCAGTCAAAGTCCAAGTGGTGATTACAACAGTTATGATGATAACAGCAATGTGACCATCAAAAAAAAAAAAAAGAAAGAAAAAAGAAAAAAACATGAATTAAGATTCAAACAATGTAAGGATCATCAGTTCGCCTGGGAACACAACAGCACTGTTACAACATACTACTGTTGTTTAATGACTGACAATCAGTTGCTTCTAAGTTGCTTCACAGCAGAACTACAATAAGGTTAAACAAACATAAAACCTATTTGAAACAAAATGGCAGCTAGCATTGCAGGCCGCTTTTGTAATACAAAAAGTTACTCAGTAAATGTTCCACATTCACCATAATTGCTAAAATGATCTTAATTGCCATAAAGACAAACAACTGGCACTGTATGGGAAGACAACCAAAAAGTTTCCAACCATGCCCTTAGCCCGACTGAAACCACTGTAACCGTTTCGCCCTTGGCTTCTTTAAACAAGAAAATCAAAAGGATGGTACATCAAGAAGCAGGAAAAGGAATGTAAAATGACAGGTATTCAGTGCTTAAATATAAAAGACTTCAGTGGGTGCAAATACGGGGTGGTGACCATTACGGTCCCAACGACCAGAGCCGTCTGAAACAAACATTTAACCATCCCCTGGCACAGGCATAAGAGAGCATAAAAGAGTTCTTTTGTAAAACATGGAAAGTAGATTGGTGAATCTGTCTGTTCCTGGCTCAGCTGATTGTGCAAATGAGTGGGTGTGTGCACATCCTTCTTTGTTTCTACAAAAAGCGTCAAAGAATGAACATGAAGGTGTTTCTTTATGCTGAGAGGTACTTTAATGGGTGTCTCTTTATTGTTTTCAGACGTGAGTGGATGTGAAACTGACTGTTTCAATGGTAAAAAAAATATTACAGACACCTATAGAGCCATCTATTATAACCTGTATTGTCTAACCTCTCCCCCGTATGTGTTAAAGCGTAAATATGCATGACTAATAAAGAATTTTAAAACTGACGTGTGTGTGTGTGTTTGCAAGGTGATGTACACAACACACTTTACATATATTCCAGCCTACTCAAAATACATTTTGTCTGTTGTGAAAATGACTTTCCTACCAAATAAAGTAATCTCTTCATTCTAGTTAACAGACTCAAAGCCAATGAGTGCAGGTCATTACAGATACTGTGAGTTCACGGTGTTCCCACACTGGAGAGTCTCTTTCTTAGGCGAGAGTTGAGACAAAAAGAGGGGGGGACAAGTTGAAACAAGTGAAGCAACATTTAAGATGTTGGGAGAAGTGAGAGGAAAATTCTGCCACTCATTAGTCTGGCATAGCGTGCGTGGGAATATGTGAAATGGCACGAGACATAAATGTTTGTTATTAATGACTGTGATGTACTGAATCACTTATCATCCAGTGTTTCTGTGTTTTCTCATCCTGAGTAGGGCAATGGCTGGTACTGTGTAAGGGAAATTTGGGGTCGCCTTATGGGGAGTTGCTAAGTCTCAGAGACAAACTTCAGATGTGATCAATCATGTACTTTTTTTTCAATAGCATGATCAAGGGAAAGTGCACTCTAGTCAATTGTGAGCACAGTCTCTTTGAACAGAGAGAATGACAGAGTATTTGTACAGTGACACAAACAACTTTAGAGGTGGCACAATGTGGGAGTGGGACCAGTCTGTCCGGCCCCGAACTTCAACACAACATATTCCTGAAGGAAAACTGCAGAGTTAGCCCAAAATGCTCCCTCACAACTTCCCTTTGTCTGACATATGATTTCACCTTTAATACAGACATAATTTTAGACTGTGACAGATGGTTATGGCCTGACATCCCTTTGACAGTTTCACTTGTCTAAGATATTTTCATCTAAGGTTACAGACAGTTCAAGCAGTAACCGATACTCTTGATTATATAGAGGTTACAAAAGATCAATAATACTTCTTCTTTTGGGCTTGCAGGCACATTCCTGCACACACTCAACCATCGCATTCTTGCATAAATTCCTCTTTGTTATTTTTCACTGTTCAACCTAAAATGACACTTAGTATTGCAGCTTAAGACTTGATTAGGCAGAGTACATGTTAAGACAGTGTTAATACTTAAATATTTTCAACAACAGTCCAAGCAAGCTGCTCTGTCGTTAATGTATATTGTTTTGTTGTGTTTTTAATGAGGTTAGTAGGGTTCTAATAGACTTTTGAGTTTCTACTATGTTGCATGAAATACTTGTTATTTACAGGTTTAGAATTTCAGAATGGAGTTTATTTGATTTTGTGTTGCATAGAGACATAGCAAAATGATCAATTCTAATCTAATTCTGAAAAATGAAAATTCTCTGTAGTATGTTTGTTATTTTGATACCAATTAGTGTCAGATCACTTTGACAAACAAGAGCCCCTGAAATGGCATGGTTTAATTTTTACACTCCCTGTAGACATATGGTTTCAAAAGCTACAACTGCTGTAATTTTAAAGCAACAGAAATGACAAACGGGGCTCGTCTCACAAGTTAGTTCAGACTGAGTTCGTCTCACAAGTTAGTTCAAACTGGGTTCGTCTCATAAGAGTATCTAGCAAAGGTCCGTGGTGCTAAACCAAGAGTAGACCTCGCAAAGAATGTGCACAACTAAGGGGTTTAAATAAGGAGGAAACTTAATGAAATTAAAGTGCAAACAGGTGAAGGTGGTGAGTGGTGATCAGACCGGTGATCAGTAGACCGGCGATGCTGAACACTGAGTGGCTGAAGCACACGGGGGGAGGTGAGGTCGTTACAGTACCCCCCCCCCCCCGACGCACGGCTCCCCGAGGGCAAGAAGCAGGACGATCTGGATGAGCCCTATGGAACTCAGCAATAAGATTGGGATCCATCTATCTCCAGCGCGGGAGGTGGAGTGTCTGGGGGGAACGCATCAGCCAAGGGACCAGGAATCACCGGCCTGAGGAGAGAAACATGAAAAGAGGGTGAAACCTTGTAATTAGGTGGCAATTGTATTGTGTAGGGCACCGAGTTGACCTTCCGGAGGACCTTGAAGGGCCCCACAAACCGAGGACTGAGTTTATGGCAAGGCAGGCGGAGCTTTAGGTCCCAAGTGGAGAGCCAGACTCTGTCTCCAGGGTGGTATTCAGGTGGGTCCCGGCGGTGATGATCAGCCTGGATCTTCTGCCGGCGGACAGCTCTACGAAGATGGACATGGGCCATCTCCCAGACCCTTTCTGCCCGCCGAAACCAATCATCCACTGCCGGGGCCTCCGTCTGGCTCAGATTCCGGGGACACAGGGGAGGTTGATATCCAAGGACGCATTGGAAAGGAGTCAGGCCGGTGGAGGAATGACGCAAGGAGTTCTGGGCATACTCTGCCCAGGGCAAAAATTGTGACCAGCCATGTTGTCTACGGTGGCAGTAGCTACGAAGAAACCTCCCCAGGTCCTGGATGGTCCGCTCTGCCTGGCCGTTGGACTCCGGGTGGTAACCAGAAGTGAGGCTTACCGTGACTCCCAGTCTCTCCATGAAGGCCTTCCAGACCTGTGAGGTGAACTGAGAGCCTCCGGGAGGCCATAGCAACGGAAGATGTGGTGGAAGAGAGTATCCGCAACCTGGAGAGCAGAGGGAAGAGAGGCAAAGGGAATCAGACGACAGGTCTTAGAGAATCGGTCTACAACTACCAAGACCGTGGTGTTTCCATCCGATAGGGGGAGGTCCATGATGAAATCCAGGGCTATGTGAGACCATGGTCTCTGTGGGATGGGTAGCGGCAGTAGCTTTCCTGCAGGGACCTCCCGTGGGGACTTGGTAGTGAGCAAGACCGGACATACCGCCGCACATCCGAAGCCAAGGTGGGCCACCAATATCTTGTGGACAGGAGGTGAATGGAGCGGGTTATTCCAGGGTGTCCTGAAGACGGAGAGGAATGTGCCCAAGTGATTAATCTGTCTCTGAGAGTAGTGGGGACGTAGGTCTTACCCACAGGTCGGTTTGCTGGTGCAGGTTCCTTTCGGAGCTCCCTCCAGATGTCCTCATCGAGGTTCCACTGGACTGGAGCAACGATCAGTGAAGAGGTGACGATGTTTTTTTCTTCTGAGGGAGCTCCACAGGACCCGTTGATACGAGATAGGGCATCAGCTTTGCCATTTTTAGACCCTGGACGGAAGGTGATGGTGAAATTGAAGCGTGAGAAGAACAGAGCCCACCTGGCTTGACGGGGGTTTAGCCTCTTTGCCGCTCGGATGTACTCCAGGTTGCGGTGGTCGGTTAGGACAAGGAATGGCTCCTGAGATCCCTCCGGCCAGTGTCTCCTCAAGTGCCAATTTCACCGCCAGGAGCTCACGGTTGCCCACGTCATAGTTTCTCTCAGCTGGGGACAGCTTCCTGGAGAAAAAGGCACAAGGAAACAGTTTCAACGGCTCACCATGTCGCTGGGACAGAATTGCCCCCACACCAGCATCGGAAGCATCCACCTCCACGATGAATTGTTTCTGAGGGTCAGGCATTTTCAGGATCGGAGCAGAGGTGAAACAGTCCTTAAGCTGGCAGAAGGCAGCCCTGACTGCATTTCCCCAGTGGAGCTGTCTGGGCTGCTCCTTGAGGAGAGCTGTGAGGGGGGTGGCCACCGAGCTGAATCCCCGGATGAAGCTGCGGTAGAAATTGGCAAACCCAAGGAAGGGATGGAGCTCCTTCACAGTGCTGGGTTCTGGCCATTCTGTCACGGCGCTGATCTTCTTCTCCTCTATCCTCACTCCCTCAGGTCCAATCCGGTAGCCTAGGAAGGAGACGGTGGACTGATGGAACATGCACTTCTCTGCCTTCACGTAGAGCTGGTGTTGTAGAAGCCGGGACAGGACCATGTGCACATGCATGATGTGCTCCGGGAGCGTGGCAGAGTGGATGAGTATGTCGTCAATGTAAGCAATGACAAACCGTCCCAGTATATCCCGCAGCACGTCATTCACCATAGCTTGGAAGACAGAGGGTGCATTAGCAAGACCGAATGGCATCACCTGAGATTCGTAGTGGCCAGAGCTTGTGCTGAAAGCGGTCTTCCACTCGTCTCCTTCCCGGATTCGGATGAGGTTGTAGGCGCTGCGGAGGTCCAATCTGGTGAAGAACTGGGACCCCCGGAGTTGCTCTATTGCTGAAGGGACCAGAGGGAGTGGGTACTGGTACTCCACGTGATGGCATTTAACCCCTGATAATCAATGCAGGGGCGCAGACTCCCATCCTTCTTCTCCACGAAGAAAAACCTGGCCGAGGCTGGAGAGGTAGAGGAGCGGATGAACCCTTGCTGCAGAGCCTCGCTGATGTATTCCTCCATGGCTCGGGTTTCCTTCAGGGAGAGGGGGTACACTCGACCGCGAGGAGGTGAAGTACTGGGGAGGAGGTCGATGGCGCAGTCCCAAGGGCGATGAGGAGGGAGACGGGTGGCGTGATCTTTACTGAAGGCTTCTTCCAGGTCATGATATTGGCTGGGGATCTCAGGAGGAGTTGAGACTGGACAGATGCTTTCGACAGATGTGGCTGCAAAGAATAGCTGTAGACACCGATGCTGACAAGTTGAAGACCAGGCGACGACTCTCTCAGTCCACGAAATGGCAGGGTTGTGTTTCTGGAGCCAAGGTAGACTGAGTATGAGTGGGTGGATGGAGCCCGGCAGCACCAGAAATGTGAGGACCTCATGATGGATGGCCCCCACAGTGAGACTGACAGAGCTGGTGGTGTGAGTGATTGACCCGCTCCCGACAGGGCAGCCATCCAAGGCGTGGACTGAGACTGGAGTT
Source organism: Chanos chanos (assembly GCF_902362185.1). Lineage (NCBI taxonomy): Eukaryota > Metazoa > Chordata > Actinopteri > Gonorynchiformes > Chanidae > Chanos > Chanos chanos. Next base: position 36,051,302 of record NC_044497.1, read on the forward strand.
GGGAGGCGACGGAGGGTTAGTTGTGGTTTATATGTCACAGGAAAAAAAAAGATTGGCCTGAGTTAGACAAATAGAATAAGAGAAAATCTTTCACTCCAGGGCACTACTGAAAGGTATTTAGAATGCTCAACAAAATGTTTTTTTTTTTTTAACAGAATGGCAAGTATGGACTAATCAAAACAGCTACAAATTCAATATTTTAGTATTTTAATCATTTCAGTACTTTAATTCAGTGTTTTATTATTCAGTAATCTAAAATTACTACTGCTGCAAATCTTGAACAATGTATTCACCTCTCTATTTAGTGTGGAGTAAGTCACCTTGTTTCATATCACAACATGAAGGAACACATTTTTCTTCATAGAGAACATTTAAATAAGTGTAGGTTTGAGTAATGTCTCTATTTCCTCAGGTAAACTGGAATGAAACCAAACCAACTAGCTGATCTGACATTTTCTGTAGCTCAGTTTTACAGCACAGCTTGGTGAATATAGCCTAATATAGGCCGTGATAAAAGCCCAGCCAACCTTTTATTACTCATACTATGTTTCATCTGGCAAAAAATAACTGAAATAATAAAATTTCTAACCTCTTGTGCAAGTCCTGGGCAATTTTATTAAACAGATAACAGAGCTCAGGAACAGATACAGTCAAATGAGGAAGGCAGCAAGACTGGACTAAAGGTAAGACAAGAGTACAGGGCACAGGTAAAGACATGGAATTAACTTACAGGTTAACATTTAATATAATTATTTAATATAATTATCCAAAATGACAGAAAAGGCCTCTTGCTCTGAATTCTGTGATTGATTGACAGTTTCCCAAAAAGCACCACCTATGATCATTACTTTGTACCTGAACTAACTACAGCTTTGTTATAAACAGGTTGAGACAATGAAACAGATGCACATGGGAGTTGCAGGTGGCAGTTATTCAAACAAAGAAAATGAAACCCAAAAGGAAAAAAAGTTCAGTGTCACTTGGTGATATTTCAACTGCTTTTGGATGTATCAGAAAATGTTTTTTTTCCAAGCACCTGTTAGGTGTCAACGCTTTCATGTTAAAGATAGTAAACAGGCACAGAGATGGTTTTGGTCGTAGGCTTCATTATTGGAGTTCAAATGATGATACAGTCGAAACAGGAGTGGAGAGGTGAGAAGAGGAGACTCTCCTGCACACTGTGCACACGATGTTACACAGACTTAGTCATGATGCTACTGACTAAAGAAAACAGTTTCTTGCTCAGAGATATACCCAAGCCACACAGGACCTTTGGCTTTGCATGCCTCAGCTAACAGCGTTCTGCTAAACGCTCAGAATTATGAGACTGATAAATGACAAGGTGAAAATGACCATCTAGTTAGGTGTGAAGGTAAAAGTTTTGTAAGAAAGATGGTTTTGTAAATGTGTACAAAGTCAAACAGTTATGCATGCTTTGTGTGGGCTATGTGTAAGTCTCTCCTGACCATAGCACCATAGAGAAAATTCTGCTAGGCCCCACATTCCCCTGTCTTAATCATTAAGAAACCTAATGATTACGACTTGTTAAAACTAATACGCAAGCAAAACATTTATCAAACCCTCTATACATATAATGGGTGATCAGGCCATTATCCATCTACATCCTCAGAGCGAGGTCTAACACGTTCAATCCGTGTACCATGCAAACGGGAGTAAGTGTCACATTTTAGAAAGGCGCTAAAGGCCCTCTAGCACGCCGATGTTTTGACTGCTGTTGTGAGGTAGGTTTTAATACCACAACACATAAGTCTCCAAGCAAAATAAAAGAGTAGCATTGCCCCCAAAATCAGTATCGGGACATAACACTTCCTGAGCCATAGGCCACAGTTCCTCAAATAGACTACTAAACCAACCACTGTTATTACCCCTCATATTCTGGAGCTGAAAACTTAGATCAGAGATGTCATCCATAAGACTTGTGAGATTCTTTGTGGGGTTAACAACATCGGGACAACATTCTGGACCTATGACTGAGCATGTAACGCCTTCTGCAGAGAGAAGATAATCCAAAACCATACAATTTTGCAAAATCATCATACGATAAGATTGCAGCGCTACAGAGACGTTCCTTAAAGCAGCAACAGTGTCATTAACAAGCTTCTGTACTTCATGTGACAGAGCTCTAATCTGATTTTAAGACTAACACCATAACTAGGAATTAATGCACCTAACACTCCAGTCCACCATGTTTGTTCACAGGTAATATGTTCAATACAACCCAATGAATCCCCAGTATAACGACGATGTTTAGTCTTGGCTAAAATTAACTGTATCATAACTGGTTTGTTTAAGTCAGGATCAGCGTTGCATTGCGTCTCAAACTAAAATTACCTTGTAATCATGATGTAAAAGTCAGAATTATACCTGCGGGTCCATAAACACCATCTGTTATGGGCTTACTATTGTTTGGATGCCAAGATGGATGCCATGAGTTTGTACCATTAGGCAACAAACACTGAAATTCCTTTATTTGCCCACCTGGTGTGGTACTAGATGTGGTCACTAAATACCAACAAACTCGAGAGGTTGGATGTCGAACAAGCAAGATTTCAGTACTGTCAAGAACACTCGAAGAATGTTTGGTATAACTCCCTGCTCCAAGAAGGCCTATAAGAGAATGTGCATGTTGTCTTTCAGTTAATGTCTGGTGTAAATGTCTGATTTGGACATCTAGGTCTGATAGAAGGTAATAGGTAAACCAATGTGCACCTACCACTAAACAAGCTGGTAATTCATTATATGCCGTATGTCCACAGAGCCACTGAGTACCAACAGGGGCTTCTAATCGACTAAAGTGATTGATGGATAGCAGCATAGACCATGCTAAGGGATTAGTTACACAACTTGTAACAGAGTCATGACTGTGAACTTGAATGCTAGCATGAATGAGTGAAGTATCGAGTACTTCAGAGACATATGAACTCGTAGGTTGATGATTTTCACCCAGAAAGGGTGATGCTCTATACTGCTCAATATGCCAAGAGAAGGTTAAAGGTGTTGAAACGTCAGACATACTGATGGAATGTGAATGGTGTTATACAGTTTTACACCTGGATCACAGCATTTGCCTACTCCTTGATCAGTCATGTTGTGACAAGAAGAGATATTTGGAGAGCCATGGTTGGTGTGTAAAAGGGAGCAAGTACCGCAATCCGATGGTATACCCGCCCCAACATGTGGAACACAAACACTACGATTACCACACAGCATGCTACGTGTTTTGTTCAGCATGCTCTCAAAGTAATTATCTTTTGGATTATGTGTCAACGCCAAAGACCAACAAACCAAAAATGCTACAATGTGCTTCATGATGAATGATGATGGTGAAGGTCTTCTTGTCTTCTGGCTGGTGTGACCCTTTGTGAGTTGTATACCAGCACCGTAGGCTTGTCAGGGAGAGGTTACTAGCACTTCACCAGGTAGCGATGAATCTCGTCTCGCCTAATTAACAGGATACGGAGCAAAAGTGTATCTGAAGGTCGCTTCTACAGAACGATGTCTGGCTCCAGAGTGAGTTCTGGACCACTGGCAATGTAATGATCTCATAGAACTAGGTCCTGTGATTTAATGGGCTGTTGTGATTATAACAGGCCCATTTTGAATGACAGAAGGCAGAGTCTGTCTTAATGAGAGTGTGATTACAGGACATGTAAAAGTATACAGACAGACTCATGAGACATACAGTTCTAAACACAGATTGACACAGACAACCCATGGGACACAAACATAGGACAGACATATGGAGACCCTTACACATTGGTTTCACATCGGGTTATAAACAGTAGGTTAGTATATTAGCTAGCTATTCTTACTGTGCTAAGATGTTCTCCAGAGTGGAATGGGGATTCCTTCACAGGGGAAGGGGAATAGCCAGCTGTGGTCTGACAGGAAAATGACAAGCAAGATTTTAATCTGTGACCAAATGTCAGGTGTGGAGTGGAGGTGGACCCAAGTGCAAGACACAATGATAGTGGTGACAAAAAAGGAGGACTTTGCTTACAAAATGTAGATAAATAAACAGGAACAAAGACCAGTAACAAAAGGGTACATCCAAACACTAACAACAATAGACAAGGGACAGGTCAAACACAAGGGCTTAAATACAAGAGGAGAACTAAACAGGGCAAACATGATTGGTTCAAATTAACAAGGGTAAAATGAGGTTAATAAATGGAATAAACAGAATCAGGTGAAGGGCGGAGACACACACGGAACAGGAGCACAAGACATCTCGAAATAAAAGTTCAAAGCAAGGTGCAGGCTGTGACATTGTTATACTGATTGAAACTGATCGTTTGTAGTCTTAGACTCAATGGGATGTGCCAGGTTTAAGCTAGTTACTGAGGGTACATGGGCATTCATTTGAAAAAGAAGTCGACTGTCCTGGCTGTCTGGGTAGCAAAGATATCTATGATCTGCTCATACTAATGAGGATTTTGTTGAAGTGACTTGAGAATCCTCTTTTCAATTGAAATAATGGCTAAATTTTTCAGCCTGTCCTGTCCCATTGTGTTTCTGGAGTAACTTTTTATTCGTTTCAGGCAAGAAAAACTTCTCTCAACCCCTGCAGAAGTGGCACCGATAGTGGCAATCAGACACATTAGTCTGTACAGCTCAGGCAATGCTTCATCAAGACCATTGGATTTCATGAAGCTAATGGTATCACACAGTTTTTGAGATGAATGGGTCTCTGCATCACTAAAAAAATGCTGCAGTTCCACTTTCAATTTCACCTCATCAAAGAGATGGCCATAGGTTTCTGACAAGTTGGCCAGTACTTGAGCTGGGAATTCTGTTTTGAAAGAGTCCAATTTTTCAAAATCTAAAAGCTCCATGAAATGCAAGCGGTCAAGATATTGAAAGCGCTGAGTGACTTGGGCCCTGATGCTGTCGTGAATGGAATCATACAGCGTTTTATAGACCTGATGTTGATCCTGCTGGCCCTGCCTTCTTTTTCTGCTGTGAGCTAATTCTGGGTCCTCTGTCAGTGTGGCAGCTTTACTGTATGTCTTGTCAAAGGCCCTCTCTGATTTTAGCTCATCTAGCACTTGCATGAGGTTTTCTATGCGCCTTTTGCAAAAGGAAACATCCATTGATTTGCGTTATAAGATATCAAATACAACATCAGTGTGTGAAAACAGTTCCTCAAAAGTAAAAACATGAAATCAAAGTCCTCTAATTTAGTCCTCAATCCATCAGCCAAACATGTGGTCTTGTCATCCATAGATGGATGTTCAACGATGCCTGTGAACGTCTCTATCAGTTTGTCATAATTGGTTACATAATTGAGCTACAACGACTGGAGGACGGCAGAGCTCGTATTAGGAGCATAATGGAGACTATGGCATTGGGGACGGGCTTTGACTTGAAGGGGCGTGTTCATTTTGCATGCTGTGAGTTGATGAAGTTAGAGTGAGATGCAGACGTCATCACCGGTGCCATGGCTTCAGATGTAAACAAAGGAAACAAAGATGGCAGCGCCCAGAACACATTAGCATCAATAGAGGTTAACACAGTGAACTCCGAAGTACAGTGGAAAGGTCAGCTGGGAGGCTTTTCATGCACAGTTTGAACTACTTGCTACAGCACAAAAATGGTCACCAGAGACTAATGCATTATAACTGGCTATGTGACTTACCGATCAGGCTTTGGCATGCTTACTGCTCTTACATGCCAACGATAGACAGAATTATGATGCATTGGTGGGTGCTCTCCAGCGATGGTTTGGGAACTTTACAGGAGCGGAACTCCTGCGCACAGAGCTGAATAACAGATACAGACGTCAGGGGGAATCTCTGCGTCAACTGGCAAATGACATTGAGAGCCTCACCCGCAGAGGATATAGCAGCATGCCCCCGGCAGAACGAAGTGAGCTGGCCTGCGACAGCTTCATGCAAGCCCTCTCACCACCAGAGCTGCGTGTGGAGGTACAGCTGACACACCCCCGGTCCCTACAGGAGGTGTTGGAGAGGGCGTCGGAGAGAGAGATGGCCTGCGCTTACATCGCTTAGTCCACACAAGAGTTCATTAACCCCATAGTCAGGACAGCAGTTGAGGAGCTGCCAAAGCCTGCATGGATGACAGAGCTGACTGAGCTGGTGCGTGCAGCAGCCCTGGATGTGCAACACCGCCTTGACCTTGCAGAAACCACACTATCCTTCCCAGGAGAATGGCCAGTCAGCATTGCCCCCCCTCCCCCAGACTTCTCCGATCCCCCTGCATGTCTACTCTACCCGCGAATGCAGCAGAAGATACCAGTGCACCCCAGCCAACCCCCATAACACCACCTCCCCCACCCTGTCGAGCTCCCGAGCCTACACTGCCCCCAGTACACACAACACAGACCCCTAGGAGCCAAGGCCAAGCCACATTACCAGCCCAGCTTCCCCAGACGGTGGAGGGGAGTGTCGTGTCAGCTGTGCGGAGCATATGGCAGCAGAACTGTAGTAACCTAGACCCCCAACAGGGCGAGGAACTGTGGCAACTGCTGCTACAGTTCAAGGACGTTTTTGCTATGAGGGAGGATGATGTCGGGCATACTCACCTGGTGCAGCATGATGTTGACACTGGCGATAGCCTACGCATCAAGATGCACTCACGTCGCCTCCTGCTGGCATGGCAGAAGGCAGCAGACAAGGCGCTTTTGGAGATGCAGCAGGTGGGCATCGTAGAACCATCTGACAGCCCATGGGCCGTCCCTGTCATCATGGTCCCAAAGAAGAACGGACGGTGGAGGTTCTGTGTGGACTACAGGCGGCTCAACGAAGTGACAAGGAAGGACTCCTACCCTCTGCCACACCTGGAGGCCGGAGAACTAGTGTGGGTCTACAGCCCCAGTGAAAGAAAGGGCATTGCCCAAAGCTGGACAGTGACTGGCTGGATCCCTGTAGAGTGCTAGAACGGCTAGGAGAGGTGGTATACAGGGTCCAGCTGCCACCCTCCCCCTTCCTCCCAGAACTGAGGAGTGGACCCTCACATGATGTGTATGGGCCTGCATGGCTCAAGAGACAGAGGAGACCATCAGCCCACCTGAATAATTTTTGGCTATAGTTTCATATAGTTTCATCGTAATGCACATCATGCTATGGTAACGCGCCGTCAAGATGGCTGTCATTCTCTGAGCTCTTCCTTAAATTTAACTTTTTTGTTCATTTGTTCACACTATTTTCTGCAATACCACTATATTTTTGAACGTCACGATCACCTACGATAGACAGACTTTGATCGATATCAGATCTACAATGGATACGCATTTTATAGCCAAAAATTATTCAACAGACTCAGCGGACTTCCATTTGTTTAGATTTAAATTGTTTAGCCTATTTTCTACACTTTGTAAACCGTGCCAAAGAAGGAAGCAGGGTAAAAGAGCTGGAGCACTCGTCAGGCAGAGACAACAGAGACAACGAGAAAACCGTCGACTTCTTCGAAGTATCCTTCTAACGAATAATGTGCATTGTAATGAACATCATGATGTTAAGACTAATATGACTATGTATACAGCTAGTAGTAGCTCATTTCTAGAGTCAGACAGACCATATTTCGTAGCAATTTAGTTCCAATTCAACTAACTCCCTCCTCCGACTGTAAACCCAGCAACGCTGAAGTTAGCTTTTATCAATATCAGAACGCTTTCACATAAGGCGTTGCTGGTCAGCAACCTGATTAGTGATCTTAGCCTTGACATAATGGGTTTGTGTGAAACTTGGAAAAAGCTAGACGTTTTTCTCCCTTTAAATGAAGCTTCACCCCCTAACTATTCCTTTTCTTATGCTGCTAGGGCAGCAAAGAAAGGTGGGGGTGTAGCTCTAATCTATAATACGAAATTTTCTCCTAACACTCTTAGTTTACCTAATTTTGACTCCTTTGAGTTGCTCTCTGTGAAGCAATCCGGTAATACCTCATCTTTTCTCATAGCAGTGCTCTATCGTCCCCGGGGCCCTATAGTCAATTTCTAGATGAGTTTTCTGAATTTATCTCTCTTATTCTAACTAGAGTGGATAAAATCCTGATACTGGGTGACTTTTATATCCACATCAATAACAGTTCTGATTCTCTTAATAAAGCTTTTACAGCTATCATAGACACTTTAATTGGCTTTAACCAATATGTCCACTAACCAACTCATTTCAATGGCAACACTTTAGATCTTATTCTAGCTCGCGGACTAGATATCTCTCACGTTGTCGTCTCTCCTTACTCTGCTGCCCTCCAAACTAGAGGTTTTCCACCTTGCCTGGCACGACAGCCTGATAGATTATAAATGCGCTCTCTACACAATCAAATCCGCATATTACTCTAAAATAATTAATGTTAACAAAAATAACCCCAGGTTCCTATTTGATACAGTATCTAAACTTACCCAGAATCACTCCCCTCAATCTAGCCCTTTTACTGCAAATTTTGTTGAATTTTTCTCACAAAAAAATAGATGTAATTCGTCGTAATATTCAAATTAATCTCTAATCTCCTGCTTCTTTCAAAAATACTTGAAAAAATTGTAGCGGCGCAGCTGATTGCCCATATGTCCTCTAAGAGTCTGTTTGAAATATTTCAGTCAGGCTTCAGGTGTTTTCACTATACTGAAACCGCGCTTTCAAAAGTAAGTAATGATCTTTTAGTAGCCATGGATGCTGGTGCTACTTATATTCTTATTCTGCTTGATCTGAGTGCAGCATTTGACACGGTCGATCACACTATATTGTTAAAGCGCCTGGAAAACCAAATTGGCCTGGTGCTCCCTTGGTTTAAATCTTATCTCTCTGAGAGAAAGCAGTGTGTCCATTATAATAATGTGACCTCTGAATACCGTGAGCTTAACTATGGTGTTCCTCAGGGATCAGTCCTTGGCCCTCTTCTATTCTCTATTTACGTGCTCCCTTTAGGTGACATTATTTGTAGTTACAACATTAACTTCCATTGTTACGCTGATGATACTCAGTTTTTCTTTCCTATCCAGCACAATGACCGCTCTGAATTGGCTAACCTTGAGGTGTGTCTTTGTGCTATTAAGGATTGGATGTCTTCAAATTTCCTGATGCTTAACGCAGGCAAGACTGAAATCATCTCTAAAACTGCATCATCTCTAAAAACTCATATCAAAAACACAACCAAAATTGCCTTTTATCACCTCCGTAACATTGCTAAAATTAGGCCCTTTCTAAGTATGGCTGATGCAGAAACCATTGTTCACACATTTGTCACGTCTCGCCTTGATTACTGCAATGTTCTGTACTCTGGCCTGCCTGCTTCTAGTACTTGAAGTCTTCAACTGGTCCAGAATGCTGCTGCTAGAATTCTGACCAGAACAAGGAAGCTTGATCATATTACTCCTGTCCTGGCTTCCCTTCATTGGCTCCCAATTCATGCAAGGGCAGATTTTAAGGTCCTATTATTCACATATAAAATTTTACATGCTCATACTGATTGGCAAAAGCTTGTAAGATCTAGCTTAATAAACTATCGATTCTTACTCCTGTGACACAAAATTTAATGGTAGTTGTAGGCAAGCCAAGAAGTCTACATGACAACACTTGCAGTAATCTTTATCATTTATCTACATTAAATATTATTGAAACATTGCCAATTGACAAAAACCCATTAAAATTTGTCTGCAGAAAAAGTAGCCATGTGGTAGGGTACTTGAAGTTTGGCCATTGACAGTTACAGTCTAATGAGCTTTATTGTTGTAATGCATTAATCTGTCACCCAGGAGCCTTACCCAAGTAAACATCATATCATACTGTTGCTCTATTTTTGGGAGATTAACCCTTAATTATGATGTACAACATTAATCATTTACCAAATGCAGCATAATGCCAACAAAGTGTATGGGTATGAGTGTATAGGTATAGGAATAAATAAATATATAAGTAAGTAAAAGTATGTAAGTATGTAACTTTATTTTTTATAAATAATTATGAGAGGGGTGCCCTTTTTTTCACTTGAGCATTTTATACTAGGGAGCTGGTAGAGTAAAGTCCATTTAATGTCTGATCCAAATGTCTGATCCCCGGGCACAAGGAATGCTGCCCACTGCTCCAGTGTCTGGTGTGTATGTGTGTGTTCACTACCGGTGTGTTGGGTTAAATGCAGAGGAGAAATTCACTGCTCACTGTTCACAGTGTGTGTGTGCTCTCACAGAGATTTACATTTACATTTACACATACAGCTCCTCTGGGTAAAGTCTGGATACATTTAGGGTTGCAGTGCATGACTGCTGATGGCATAACTAGCAGGATTGCTTCCCATCTTAGTTCTAGACCCGAACGTAGAAATTTCTTAATCATAACACACTGTCTTAGCACTAAAAGTTGCCCCCCCCCCCCCCCCCCCCCCCCCTGATGGCCCGCCCCGTCCCTCCCTAATTGTGAGATCGCAGCAGTTCTGTTTTGTTGTTGTTGTCATTGTTCTGGCTTCTTTCCAAAAGCAGCGCCTTTATTATACACTGATAAACTGCATTCACTTCCTTGGAAGTGATTTAGATCAGTTTAATTGCTTCTGCTTTACTGTGAGTCATTCAAAATACTTCAAAGCACAGGTCTTTTAAGTTTAGTTTGTGCAAAACAAACAAAAAAAGAGCTTCATAATGAGAGACGACAGGGAATCAGATTTCATGTATTTCCCTCTTATGACTAATCTAATGCTGTTATTAGGCACTATAGACCTTTCAGGATTTTCAGTTTCCTCTACTGCTTCACAATTTACATCATTGGAATCCTCTGCTTTGTGATTGGCAAACTCAGCGACATTACACAGTGTGTAGTCCAATCTTGAGGATTTCTGCACTTTATATTTCACTGATTAGTACTTTCAGAAGTCATATGTTGAATGTCTGAATAAGCATTTTCTTTCTTTTTCCTAAAAGGTAAAAGTTTCTAAGCAGTACCATGAATGATGGAGGTTTTATCATGTTGTCTGCAAGTGCATTTTGGACCACCAGTACAATTTCCTGAGGCATTGTTTTGAAGATCAGCCGATACAAGAGTCACTGACTCTACAAGTTCATCTCTGTCTTGGCCACTGTCAGGAAGAATCAGTCTAAAAAGGGCAGTAGGGGGCATGAATGAGAGGTCCTGTGGTCAAAATCATAGGCAGATTCACTAAGGACACTACTTACAGCTTGTAATCCAGCTTGATTTTCTCTTATCAAACCAGAGACATGATGCTTTCATTCAGTTTAATACAGCTTCAAATAGCAGAGTTTAGCAAAAGCAACAGCTTGTTCTGACCCACTTTCTATGACGTCTGAGTGAGGACTGGTCTTAATTCTGTAGAACTGTGGGCAGTCTGCAGTGAAACAGAACTGGTTTGGGATGTAGCAGTACACAGAAACAGTGCTTGCAATGGTTCGACCACTGCAGCATATTTCAGGGTAAACTTTTTCTGCTATAGGCACGAGCCAAGGTGTATTTCTCTTACAATGGTAGGCACATGAGCATCCAGCATAGCAGCAACATATGAGTGGGCCATTTGGAGAGATTGTATAACCTAAGAAATGCTATCTGTTCTGTCAAAACTGATTTTTTTTTCTAATGACAACACCATCTGAGAGTGCAAAAGCTGCTTAAGCTTCATTGTAAATTCTCCCTGGCTCTGACTAAAGGGACCAAAGTCAGGAGATGGAACCACCCAGTCGTCTGTTATACTTAGCCTACAAGTTGGACTCATAGAAGGAGTTGGCATCATAGACCTATATAATAAGGCATTAATGTATAGGTCTTATTTCTCCCTGTTGGAATTAAAGCTAATACAGAATTAATTCATTAAAGGTCATATTGTACTCAGTATTGGATTTTTGATAATTTTGTTTAAGAATTTCTAAGATCCTAAGCTGTGCTTTCCTCAGTACCTGCATCCAGAGAGTTTAAAGTGAATAGGTAAATGTTGTCTTTACTAGGATAATGTTAACAGATAAGGTAATGTAATTGTGATAATGTAATCAGATGGTAAATAGTCCATCATTGTATTATTGCTTCTATCCTCATTTTTGACATGCTCTTTATAATGTCTCAGAGTCTTGTCATGCAAGTGTATGGGATTTTTTGTGTTGGTGGTTTCATAATCAAGAAAGAAGGAATACTTGGGTAGAATAGGTAGGATTATGTGCATGTTGCCACACTTCCATCTCTACCTCTCTCTCTTCTAGACGGTCAAAGTTCTGTTTTGCCAACTCATTTGCCACCTGCTCAATCAGCTGTCTGATTATCACACTCACCTGACTCTTGTTCATTTACTCACCAGCACTCTGTGTATAAATACTCCTGGTTGTCTCACTGTTATTTGTGACATACATGACTGCTCTGAGCCATATAATTGCTTGCTTCTGTTTACCTCCTGGTTCCTGTTAGCATAACTGGTTCCTGTAACATACCTGGTTCCTGTTCCTGTAAACTCCACCTCTTTGACCTTGGCCTGCATTTTGAAATACAGTTGGCCAGCACTTGCATCCAGCCTCACTGAATTTGTGACTGAGTTTGCTGAGGTAAAATTGCTGAGTTCTCCAAGTGTACTGAGGTAAAATCAAGTAGTATCAACTATTCCAGCAAATTAAATCAGACTAGGTTACCTGTATAGGCTGCCCGAATTAGCTTCTTTTAGCTACTGTTATCCAAACCATAGATGTTATTCTAATTTGCCAGAATTAAGTCTATGTGCAGCATATATTCAAGCAATAGATTATATCTATAAGCCGCGTGTTATATCATGATTACAGAAATACAGTCTTGTTAACTTTATAACTTTTGAGGACTACCGGAAATCATACTCGTTTAGCAAGTAATTCACATAAGGCTTCTTTTAAACAGATTTAGGCGGACAAAAACTCCACTTACCTAGTTCGTAGAGGCTACAGGCATGTTCCTCTCATGGAAATACAAGTCTGTAGTGTGTTTAAATAAATGAGATAGTCAGTGTAGGAAATACTAACAGATTTATTCATAAAGAGTCAATAGCATTCATTAAGATGTGACTTACAATGAAATACAAAACAGGTTACATGTGCAAGAACACATTAGGTTACATGTGCAAGAAGACATTAGAGAAGCATAGCTGAAGATTATCTCCCTGAAATACCACATCAGGACATCATTTTTTGGGTTTAATACCAACCACCCACCTAAAGACAAAACAAAGATATTCATAACAGGACAGACTGCACTGAAATAATATGACTTAATTTGTCATTCAGGCATGATTCATTGCAAGCAAGCAGGGCCATGTGCACTAAAACAAAAAGGGGTGTGAATGAAGCTAGGGGCATCCTGCCATGAAATTCCACTCCCCTGCTGTGGCACATAGGAGGTGTAAGTCTCTTCTCTATGTAATGTGTTCTCCCTCCATGCGTCTCTGACACTCTCGTTAAACTTACAGGCTGACAGCATTGGAAATGACACATAGACTAATGGACTGTGTGTAAGCCATGACACAATAAAATGTGTAAATCACTAAAAACAATTTTGTAAAAGATTAATTTTCTACAAAATGAATATTTTTATAAAGTCAGGGCAGGTATAGCCTTATTTCTTACGATTATGTCGTCAATTTAAGTCTGAGGAAATACATTGAATTAAGTTCATTATCTAGCCACTGTACCTAGAAATTGAAAATATACTGTACTACATTCTGAGTCACAAAGCTTTTTGACATGGTGCGTTATCCTGTTGGAAGTGTCCATGTGATGGAAGGTAAATTGCAGTCATGAAAGAATGCACCTAGTTATCAGCTGTGTTCAAATATACTATGGTGTTCAAACATCACTCAGTTGAGTGTGTCGGGAAAACAGTCTATTCAGCTTAACACCGTTACCACCAGCCTGTACCAGTGGCTCCAGGCAGGATGAATCAGTGCACTCATACATACACTACAGGCCAAAGGTTTGGAGCCACCCTCAGATTTTTGAAAAAATACCCTAAAAATCAGGCTTTTATGTATTTTTGTAGAGAAAAACACTTGTAGGCAGAAAAGGCATGTCCACATTTAATTTCCAATAACAATTTAACAAGACAAAAATTAGAAGCACTTTTATGTTTAAATTTTGCTTTCATCAAAGTATCGTCCATTGGCTTCAACTACATTAGAGCAAATGTCTGGCATTCTATGCAAAAGTCTCTGAAAGTAGGAGTGTGACAACTGTTCCCATTCATTCTTCAAACACTCAAACAAATCCTTCTCATTTCCAGGACACAAAGTTCTCACTCTTCTGTCAAGTTCATCCCATGCTAGCTCAATAGAGGAGAGATCAGGAGGCTGTGATGGCCATTTCATTATTTTCAAAACACCCTGCTTTTATTTTGATTAAGTATAATTTTGACATAATTTGGAGACATGTTTAGGATTGTTATCCTGCTGTAAAATGAAGGTTTTTTTTTGATAATCCTTAATCTAGATGGTATGCCATGTCTCTGCAGAATCGAATGATACTGTTCTTTTTGCATAATTCCTTTTATTTGGACCAAGTCTCCTGATCTCTCTCCTCCAAAACATCCCCACACCATCACAGAACCTCCCCCATGCTTCACTGTAGGCAGAACACATCCCTCACTAGCTCGCTCTTCAGACATTTTACATACAAACACTCTCCTATTAGACCCAAACAACTGAAACTTTGACTCATCAGTCCATAGCACTTGCTCCCAGTCCTTTGCACACCAATAATTTTGATGTTTTCTTGTCCAAAGCAACCTTTTCTTCTTATTTTCACAGTACAGTAATGGCTTTTTCACAGCCACACGGTCAAACAGACCAGCAGACCTCAACCTTTGCTTCGCCGTTGTGAGGGACACTGGTTTCTCCCTCTGTGCTCTTAACTCTGAAGCAGTTAACCTTCTATTTCTTTTCCTTGTCAATACTAAGCAGGGGCAGATTTAGGCATGGGCGACATGGGCAGCCACCCAGGACAGCATCTTGCTGGGGTCAGCACGGGGCACCTGCACAAAAAAATTGGGAATGGTGAAATTTGTGTAATTGGTTTTCTATCACTTATTTGAATGTCCCGTCAATGATATCATGTGGGTCAATTAACCTTGTCGGAGTGGGCGCCCTGATTCCACTTTGTACGCTAGGTAGGCTACTGCCTGGGAAGGTCTCCGACTCAGAAGTACGAGATGGGGAGGGGGGCGGGGTTCGGTTGACCTCAAGTCTCCACACTGAAAGCCCAAGGTAGGGGCAGCGGGGGAATCTATCAAGTAGCGCACCTCTAACTTTGTACAGTACTAATGTAATTAGTAAAATCAGTCACACTACAAAATGCTACCAAATAAACCACAATTCATTCATATTACTGTGAATGTATAGTTTCACAGACATATTCTTGCATTTTTTTTCTGGTTTGTGTGAAATCGTTAAGAATAATATAAAACCAGTCTGCACCTTGGGCGCTGGAATTGGAACTTTTTTTTTTTTTTTTTCTTTTTTTTTTATTGTTGATGCATACAGACGTACATCCACACACATGAGACACACAACATAGAACAAGACATCGCATTGATCCTGTCACAGAGCCATTATGTTACAGTTGAAGAAGAGGGAAAAGAAGAAGACGGACAGTCATCAATAATAACAATATTAGCAACAACAGCAATAATAATAATAATCATCATCATCGGTATAGTTATAACACTGAGTAATCATAAGTGACAGCAGTGACAATAATACTAGTAGGAGAGATCAGTAATAATAATAGTAGTAATAGTAGTAGTAATAATAGTAATAATAATAATAATAATGATGATGATGATAATAATTATGTAGTGATAGTAATGAAGCAGAAAGATGACATTTAGAATTGGAATTGGAACTTTTTGCTCTCAGAATATCTATGTTAATCAACACTGTCCATGTTATCCCAAAAGACGGGGAGAGAAGTTAACCATTGCAGTGGAGACCTAGCTCCCTTCTGATGTGCAGTCTCGTTGATTTGTGCCGGTATATATATTTCTGTATTTATGGGGGGTGGGGGGTGGGGGATGGGGACAGCCTTTGTTTAGCTGATCCATATAAACTCTGGACAAGAATAAGCAGAAACACATTCTCGCTTGTAAGCGAGGAAGCTCATAGCCAGGCCAGTCTACATTATTTTAGGATTAATGTTTGACTCCCAGGTATTATTTCACCAGCCAATCTTCTGTCTAGATCGCAAGGTATGTAGCGTGATAATGGTCAAGAAGAAGGGCAAAGTGTGCACTGGCTCTGTACAATGTATTTTGTTGATTTGGGAAATTGGAATGACCAACAGAGATTACTCAATTGTAAAGCATAATTTCTTTGTAATTCCATCTAAAGTAGGCTACCCTAGACACCGAAAATATGTTCCTGGTGCTTTGGAGGCTCCAGCTCTTCAGCTCCGTGTTTGTATTTTGCCAGTTTTGATTGCATCAAATTAGACAATGCAAAGTTGCAATGTAGCATACACTATGACATCCTGGTAACGCCACTGCCTTTAGGCTTTCTGTTTCTGTCTCAAACTTCGGGAAAGTGGTGCATTTTTGTTGGCGGGGGGTTGGGGGGCACTGACGGGGAGGTTCACCCAGGGTGCCAGCTTAGGATCCTCAGATTTACTTGTCACTTTCCTTCTCCCAGATAGTTTTCTCTTGGTATTATCACCTGTCTGTTGTTTTCTTTCAAGTGAGTACTGCCTACCATGTCTGGATATTTGCAACTTTTTAGCATCCTGCCTTTGTGAATATCCTTCTTTGGTAAGAATTTCTATCTGGGATCTCTGTTCTACTGACAGTTCTTTCTTTCTAGCCATTTTGTTCCTCTATTCCTAATAAAGTCACTCTCTCTCACTCACTTACTCATACTGTGCACAACTACTTTTACAAAAATAATCTGGGATAAGGAAAGTAGCAGATTTAGATGGATAATGTTAGGGCACCTTTATTAAAACACATGCTAGTGAATACCGGACAATAGCAAGCAGTAATAAACTAACCTTGTGTACCAGTGCAGCCAGTGCATAATAATCATTAAAAAAATGTCCAAAGCAGCTATGTAAATGTCTGTTTATTTCAGCAACCAATGAGTGAAAATTAAATGTAGACATTTGTTTTCTGACTACAAGCATTTTTTTTCTACAAAAAAAAAAAAAAAATACAAGCCTGAGTTTTTAAAAAAATCTGGGGGTGGCTCCAAACTTTTGCCCTACAGTATATGCCAAATCCTGACTCTGCTGTCGGCACATTGCTACGTGAACCAGAATTCAAACGACCTCACTGTTATCCTCACTGCGGGAGCCTCCTCACGTCTATAAACTGCTTTGTACTGAGGTTGTCACGTCTATAAACTGCAAAGTACTGCTTTGCATGAGAAGCTCAGACACTGGGACCAGTGTACCTGGCACCAGTTGTAGCACGACACTCAAATTCACTGGTATCTCTGACTTTGCCTATTCAGCTGAGCTGTAGCCAGATCCCTTGAAGCTCTTATGCATGCTTGAAAAGGTAAACTACAGTCATTAGATTCACCGTGTAGGAGTAATCCATTTTATTGGCAGTATGCCTAAAACTCACCACTGAATGTAATAGCTTAATGTTAGGGGTTTTACATCCTTTCCATGGAACACAGGTTGTTTAATGTGGCGTTGCGTATATTTCATTTAATGTATTTCACAAAGCAGTCATTGTTTTCATGACAGGCAGACTATCCTGTTTTCCCCTACTCTGTCTCTGAAGGTATAATTAACTGAGTGCTCACACGCACACACAGACAAACAGAGATAGAGAGACTGAAAGACAGAAAAAAAAGAAAGGGGCGGGATGTTACACTATACCTTCCTGCTCTCGGTGCTGTTGACACTCCTACCGTGGAAAGTCCTTGGGGCATGGGCTTGTCCAATACACTGAAGACACCAGCAGCTCTGTGTGACTCATGAATACACAGATACATTTGTAACAGGCATTACTTTTCAGACAAGTAAACAATATTGAGAAGACTCTCCCAACGTCTTCTTGCGCTTCACCTGTTAAGCTGTTTTACCACAGCTAGGAAGCAACCATTCAAATCAGGGACTCCAAGCGTGGTGCACCATGATGGAGGCTTACACCTTTTTTTTGTTTCTCTTACCTGTAAGTACCATGTTTTATACTGTGGGATTCAGGGACTGATTTTCATGTATGGTGGTTTGAGAGGTTTTTGTTTGGCTTTTACTTTTTTTGTAACTCGCTGTGTTTCATGTGGGCAGTCATTATAATCATATGGCTTAAAGAATTCTCAATTACATAGAAGAGAAGATTACCATGAAATAGGAAGGAGGGAACAAAAGACAGACAGGATAAGAATAATTAGACATGAGAGCGTTTTCCACGTCTCCTCCTAATTCTGAATGATGTATGTTCTTATAATTCTAATAATACGCGACAGAAGATGCCATAAGCTCTACAGAACATTAGTAAAAGTTAAACTTTTGCAATGCACAGTTTTTATTGATTGAATGATTTTCTTACGTGTTTGTTTTGGTTGAGTTCTGCTAAAGTAAGGATGATGCTGTGACATGTGTTTTTATGTGGCAAACAAACAAGTAAAAAACACACAAAACCACAAGCAAAACAAATTTTGTTGCCATTTAAGTTTGGTTCTGATGCTCTATGAGAAATGAGCTGAAAGAGCAGATGGAAATGAGTTTGTTGTCACGATTAGATGTTGACAAGTGAAAGATACATCGTCATTATAATGTTCTAGTCAGGGTGCTCTAGATGTGGAGAATAAAAAACAAAAGTGGGCAACACAAATTAGTGGTTTAACCTTTCAAACTTTTCTTACGTTTGACAGCAGAGGCAGAGGAGCAATGAACCAAGACCTTGTGATTATGGAGAAAACACAGGCCTAGCATAAATACTGCTGCTTTCTGTTTCTCTCTTTTCTAACAAATCTGTTTCTCTCATTTGTACTTGTGTCTGGATGCATTATTGTAAAAAAAAAAAAAAAATCATATTTATTCCCCTTTGCTGATCTGTGTAAGATTTTGCTGAATGGAAAAAGAGTACATGCGAATGTACAGTATGTGTCATTACTACTCTGTGTACCCAAGTTCAAGTTTGTTTGTCTAGCTCTTTTCACAATGAAAAATTGTCTCAAAGCAGCTTTACAGAGATCAGTATCTAACCAATAAAAAGCTTTGTGTCAAACTTATCATTGACTTCAGCTTTTAACAGGTAATCTTAGACAGGATCTACATTATATAAAAAGTTTATATCTACATTAACCAATAGTTGCAGCTTATCAACAACTGTGTCATTATATTAAAATTTGTCACGGCTTTACAATATGACGAGTACACATAACCCATTCAGAATAATCCTGATTCTGTTGATATCCCTGCTCAAGATGGATCAGACTTTGTTAGTTTTTTTCTTGTTGCTTCTAAATGTGGCGTAAGGTGTTCCTATATTCCACATGGGAATGTTTCTACCTCAGGATTTTGTTACCATGCTGCTTCAGTTTCCACAGAATTGGGGTCACAACAATAACACTAGCAATGTTTTACTGCCATGCCTCAGCTTGTCATGCGTAGACATGCATTGATTCTTGAACTGCTTTTAACAGCTGGGATGTGGCAGAGGTATACATTAAGATGTGTTGAGAAATTCCCTGTCTCATCCGATACATGTTTCTAAGTAGAGCAGACAGCATCATTTGCATACACTTACTGTTACTTCCCTGTGACCTGAGCAGACCCTGCAGTACTTTGCCAAAAGGAACATTCATACATATGTTCCGTTCCCAATGAAGAACTCTCACTGACAAATTGTATCATCAAATAGATCGGTAGGGGGTCTTGTGACATGAGCACAGTGGATCGTTTGTTTGTTTGTACCAGGAAGGTATTTCTGTTAAGTGTTATGTGTTAGCTGCACTGTACCTCCCAAAAATGACAACTTCAGTGAAAAGACTTTCATAGACTATGATGGCTCAGTCCCAACAATTTCCCCTAAAAATAATAAAAAAATAAATAATAATGCACACACTGGTACAGATACGCATGTGATTTGCCATATCATCCTCACATGCTACATCACCGCGTGTGTGTGTGTGTGTGTGAGAGAGAGAGAGAGAGAATTACAGATAGAAAGAAAGAGAGCGCGAGAGAGAGAGAGTTGTGTATCTGTTGAAGAAACAGGATACGCTGTGATTGAGGTTGTCTAGAGTTCAATCGGCTGTTACTCTCATTTAAACAAGGGAGAACGTAACAGACAGAGAGAGAGAGAAAGACAATATGAACAGCAAAGGCTGGAATGATACTGACTAAATGTTTTAAGGTATGCAGTTAATGATATAGTTTACTGATATGGTATAATTATATGCCTGGGAGCTCACTTCATGCTTTTCTGGAACAGGTTGTACTTCCAACTTACCATCTCAGCCTTAAAAATATGCGTCTTTTTACCACGCACTGATGCACTGATTTTTGGTGACCACGTGACAAAAGTTCTTCATAGGGACAACAATGATGACTAACTTTTAGCATTTAGTGTTTAACATTTAGCATTTAGAACTTAGCATTTTACTTTACTAAAAATATGACAAGACTAAAAAGGCCTCGTGGATGTGCTTTTTTGTTGTTGTTGCTTTTGAATAAAAGATGGCAAAAGGTCAGCTGGTTTGGCTAAGCTGCTGCTCATTTAACATTACACTCATAAAATAAATATTCAAGGACTGTATACATCACTACCCCTTAATATGATCTCTTAAATGATTAAATCAAAAACCATCAAGAAAAGAATAGATTGAGTCAAGTAAAGACTAAAATAAGACTCACACAGAGGCATTTTTTGTTGAAAAACTAATTTTAGTCATTTTAACTGAATAAATATAGCTAAAATGTGACTGAAATAGAGTTTGGATGTAATCATAAGACTGCTCATAAGCAGGTGGTAAAACAACACTGAATTCCCATCTTGAATTGTTTTAGGTTGCTACAGCGGTTTCATTTGTCCAAAACAGCAGCTATGAGATCAACAACCGAGAGAGGAGGGTATGTACATAAAGAAAAAAAATTAACACTGATAATGATCTCTTTTCTCCCCTGTACTGACATAACACCTGAGTGTGGGAAAGTGTGGGAAATACCATTCTCTTCATTTTTTGTGAATTGACATGTTTTGTTGCTTATTTTACTTGCTTCCGTTTCTGAAGGACTTACTGATTAGGTCAAAAAGAAGATGGGTCCTATCTACTATTGAACTGGTTGAAGAGGACTCTGGACCTTTCCCAAAACCGCTTACACGGGTAAGCTCAAAGATCAGGCACATGCAGGAAATATATGTCTGTCCTACTGCAGATGTCAGTTTCCATGATATAACTGGGAGACTTGTTGAACCAAGACAGGTGGAAAAGCAAACTGTATATTTATACATATTTATGTGCTAAAAACTCTGTATATAAATTCATTGAATTGTAAATGTTGTCCTTTTCCCTCTCTTTTATAATCAGATGTTCAACGACAAAGAAAATCTTTATAACCTGAAGTTCAGCATCAGTGGCCAGGGGGTGACTGAACATCCTTTAAATTTGTTCAGCATTAATGACAGGACTGGTGAAGTGTATGTCCATGACACAATTGACCGAGAAAACACCCCAAACTTCCACGTGAGTTTATGGAACCACTTACAGTGGTTGGATTAATCGTGTGTGTGTGTGTGTGTGTGTATGTGTATGTGTATGTATATGTATATATATATATATATATATATATATATATATATATATATATATATATATTCACATATTTTTGTTCATTTTTTGGAAATCAGGTGATGTTTGACGTGATAGACAGAGCAACAAATGAATATGTGGACAAGACTCTGGCTTTTGATGTGGCTGTTGTGGACATTAATGACAATCCTCCTGAGTTTAAACCACCCATTTTACATGCAACGGTTGAGGAGAACATAAAAGAAGGTTAGGAACACATGCAACAATAATGTTTCTGCATGTCATAATATTGCATGTATAACACAACAGGTAAAAATCTTTGTGTATCTGACTATTACACTGTTAACCCAGAAGCTTTTGATAGCTACAAGATAACACTAGAACATAATTTTTTTAATTTATATTGTTTCAGCTAATCAGTGATTCATATTTGCCAAAAGAAGCAAGATTTTAGAAGTAGTTCAGAATCAGGAGATCTACTCACCTTCATATTAGGTTACTGTTATAACTTTCTCATATCATAGACATATCAATAATAGCCTGATCTTGTGTAAATGTATATTTTAACATGCTTCATGTTGATCACATATGCTGAAAACATACAAAGTGCAAGAGACAGGTTTGTTCCAAATTAAAAATTACAATTTATCAGTGGAATTAAAGTTGGCATATGAACACAGTTATTATGGACACATAATATGGACCACTGTTCTGTGCCAGTGCTGTGTCTGGAGTGCTTCTCCGGTTTCCCAGGCCCATGATTCTGCTGTAATTTGCAGTCCTTCTTAATGGCACTGTATTCTGTGGGACAGGTTTACTGCCTGTGTCTCTGGTTGTTCATGATAATGATGAGCCAGAAAATGACAACTCCCGTATCTCTCTGAGACTGGTATCCCAAGAACCAAGCTCTCCCAAAATCTCACTGCAGCACATGGAGGACAGCAAGTCTACAGTAGAACAGATTGTCTTCACTGGATGCTTTGACTATGATGTGAGTATGCCTGGTAGCTGGTTCACCTTAAAAAATACACACATGTGCACACATGTGCACACATGCGCGCGTAACACACACCACACACACACACACACACACACACACACATGTCCTTATGTGCACATTCTTACACATTTAGCAGTTCACATTTTCTCCCTCTGAATAGTATTGTATTGTGTGTTAATGCTCAGTAGAGTGTGTATACTGACTACTGCTGTAAATCTGTTTCAGGTATACACTAGTTCACTGCACTTATTTATACTGTTGACTATTTAAGGCTACCATCTAAACCTATAACCTATATTGCCTGTAATTATCCATTCAGTTCAGTTTAACAAACTTGGGAAAGACAGAAGAATTTCAGAATGTGGTACACTCACATTTAAGTAATATAAATGAATCCACTTCTAAACAGGGGCACTATTCCCACATGGAACAGTATCTTCCAAAACAATGACTATTGACAGTTTGGATGAATTGTGAATATAAATCCAAATGTCGACAGTGCTGTTCTCTTATGGTTTTCCTCTTTTTCTAACTACTTCAAATAACAAGAAATAAATGTGTGTGTGTGTGTGTGTGTGTGTGTGTGTGTGTGTGTGTGTGTGTGTGTGTGTGTGTGTGTGCGTGTGTGTGTGTGTGTTTTAGAAAGCAAAAACATATAAGGTGCTTGTTGAAGCAAAGGATCATGGGACCCCCTCACTCTCCTCAACTGCAACTATAACCCTTGACATCTTAGACTCCAACTCTCACCAACCAGAATTCATCCAAAAATCGGTCAGTTTTCTCAAAATATAGCTGAGTTTTCCACCACCACACATGAATAAATAAACAAGAGAAAGTTACGTATTTGACAGTGTTAATATAAGTGCCCTTCAATGTATCCACACTGGTGAGTTGTTTCAGGGCCAGTTTATCTCATTTCTGTTGGTGTACAGTGAAAGTTGTCAAGATTTTTTGCTTATTTTCAATTGAATTTTTATTTGATATAAATTACAAATGAATACATTTTTATTTTAATGAACTTGCATTGAATGTGGGACAGAGATTAATTTTTATTTCTGTTTATTTGTTCAGTACACAGCTCAGGTGGTAGAGCTGACAACCAACCAGGAGATTTTAAGAGTAGGCGTGACTGATAAGGACACACCCAACACCCCTGCTTCAAAGGCGATATACACCATTGTCAGAGGCAATGAGGGTGGGAACTATAAGATAGAAACAGATCCTGAGACCAACGAAGGGGTGTTGACTGTTATACAGGTTTGTTCCCCCATTCCTCTCATTTGTTGATAAAAGAATTTTATATGCAGCACCAAGGTGTATGAAGACCTAGAGTCTCAGAATAGAGAAAAGGTATTTGAAGAGAGTTATTTTTATTTTTTTATTTTTTTGGAAAAATGTAGCTGTGAAAAAACCAAGCTGTGAAATTCAATGAAAGATTTCCATCAGAACATTTGATGGGGTTTCTATGATCAAGTGCAGATTAATATCTTTTGGTCAATTTATGTAATCAAAATAATATTTCAAAATGTCTCTATGAAGCGTTTGTCATAACTTTAATCCCTGGGTTCTCAAATTTGACACTGACAAATTTGACACTGATAAATTTGACACTGACATTTACTCCATATTTTCCATAATTCAACAATTTAAGCAATGGTTTGTCAGATAGTTGAAACTGACTTCACAGTAAACAAGAATTTATGCATATGTGATGCATTGTTCTTAACCTAACTGATTGTGATGATCATTGTGGTCCTTTTGAAATAAATACGACACAAGTAATTAATTGTGACGGCTGTTGCTAGGGAAGATTACTCTTTTTTAAAACATCTAATATTCTTACACAAATGGTAAATGAATGCATTGTCTTGTTGTTTAGGCAAAAGATTATGAAACAACCACAATAGCTCAACTAGAGATTTCTGTACAAAATGTGGAGCCTCTGTTTGTCTGCCAAGACGGTAAGCCAGGCGGAGCAAGCCCAGCCCCTAACAGCGTCCTCGTAAATGTAACAGTAATTGATATCAATGACCCACCTAAGTTTGAGAAGGAGGTGCATAAAGTATACCTGAGAGAGGAGACAGAGCATGGACAGCCGTTGTACATCCCAAAGGTCTCAGATGAGGACTCCGATGTTAATAAGATCAGGTATGACAGGCTTTGAGGGACTTAGGAACCTTAAGGCAAATTTCAGAGAACACTTCTAATAGGCTGAACTGTGCAGTAACTGGGCAGTAAGAACTACAAGAGCATGCGTTATGTATTTAATGAGGAACCTACTGTCCTATGAGTCATTTTGATAATTACCTCCTCGTAAGTTACTGCATAGTCGAGTCTTCATATATGAATAAAGGAGAACAGTATCAATAATATTCAAAACCATATGGGAGTCCTTTCCCTGGATAGAAAAGGCATTTGTTCTGTCTTTTTAGACAGAAAAGGGACGTTATTCAAAAAAACTGCAAAACTTAAAAATTCTGAACTGTTCATTTAAAAAAAACTGTTTACCAATGAGCACTGACTAGCAACGAGCCCATATTTAAAAATAAAAAGGTGAACATCACTTTTTTGGTTCCTGATTTCAGGCTCCTTATGGCACCTACAAACAGTTCAGCCTATTGCATATTCATAAATAACAATAACATTGTTTTTAACTCAAACAACATGGTTTGTGAGAATTTCTTACACAAAGACTCATTTACCTAACTTTCTTTTTTTCTTGGCTATGTGGATGAAATGAAGATATGAGTTAGTGCAGGACCCTGCGAACTGGGTTACCATTGACAAGAAGACTGGAGTGGTTACAGCTGTGAAAAAGATGGACCGCGAGTCACCATTTGTAAAGGATAGCATTTACACTGTTGTTATTGCTGCCATTGATGACGGTATGTTCCATACATGTTAACGTTTTTACGTGATCATTAGGCAAGTGCCATGTTGAGTCAAATACAACCAGCTCCGCTCTCAGTCTCTAACAAATATCTAACTGTGGACATTTGATCTTTACCTCTTTAACTCATGTATATGACCAATGTCTAATGCAGTACACTTCATAACTAGACTCACCTTAGTGTGGTCCTGAGGAGAGAAGTAGAGACATTTTGGGTTACTCGTAGAACCTTTCCCATTATGTTACTGCTTGTCAAAGACCATGAAAGTGATATGAAAATTGGTTTGAGTGTCACATTTTGAGCACTGTATTTAGTCTTTTGGTGTGATAGTGATAGTCCAAAATCATCCAAGTCTTAAGTCCTTTCATTCATAATGATTCTCTTCTGATGACCTGGATCAGCAGTGGAAGACCAAAGTTAATGTGATAGAAATGATCACTGCTACCACATCTCGTGCACTCTTTACTCAATACATAGGACTTAAGGCTTAAAATGACCCATGTCATGCCACAAGAGAATGCCCATTTGTGTATAAATACATATATTCACATATTTGAGTGAGAATATTCATATTTTGGGGGTTATTCTCAGGGGAGCCTCCTGCAACATCAAGCAGCACAGTCCTTGTCCATCTGGGTGACCAGAATGACAACAAGCCTCATTTGGTGACCGACAAACTGATCATGTGTGGGAATAAAGCTAACAGCGTGAACCTGATGGCGGCAGATCCAGACGAGCCTCCGTATGGTGGACCCTTCAGTTTTACCATCGCTGGAAAAGATGAAGAACTGCAGATGTGGAGGTTGGATCCCAGCATAGGTAAGTTAGGATGCTTATCATCTTCGCTTTATGATGTACAACATTGTATTATCATGTAACTGATACATAAACAAACATAACATCTTAGACAGGTAAGGAAAAACATTGAAATTGCAGGGTCGGAAAGAGACATCATACTACTCCTATTTCTACTACTACTATAACTCCTATTCCTACTACTACTACTATTACTACAACTAGTACTGCTACTACTACTACTACTATTACATGCAGAATAAAACATAAAACATAAACTGGCATAAACTACAGTTGAGATCAAATCTGTTATTATATAATAGATACATCAGAGTATGACCACATGAACAACAATCAAATACACAAAATAAAAAGTCAAAAAATATTTGTCTAGGCTGGACTTGACCATTTTTCCAATGGGAATATATACAGTTTGACATTTGAACCTCCTGTCTTGAAAAATGGTTTGGACTTTATGGCAGAGATCTCAGTTCATATCACATACAGTACATCTCACTGGTAGTCAACCATCTCTTAATTTATGAGGCAATGTATCAAAGAAAGAAGACGAGATGTACACTTGTGGATTTCCCCAGGGATTTATTTCTTAATTTTTCTCCAGCGTGGGGCCATTTCAACACTCTCAGAATTAATTTTACACTGGATGTATATAGAGCTTTTGGTGTACATAAAAGTGTTCTTTGAATGAATATTATTACTTGAACAAATCTTCTCAGTATCACTGTGCGGTGTTGACTGATGTCTTGCAGGTTTTAATGCCACACTGATCAGCCTACAGAGTCTGGCCTATGGGAACTATTCTATACCCCTGATAATAGAGGATCAACAGGGCTCTAAAGATGAGAGTACACTTCATCTGACTGTGTGTGACTGTGGTGGGGGAGATGCATGTCGTGGACGCATGCCCAAATCCACCAGATTGGGTGGAGCTGGGATTGGCACCTTGATTGCTGGATTGCTTCTTCTTGCATGTGAGTCTGTTCTTTGAATAAATGAAATAAGGATTTAGCTGGAACTGAGCAAAGAAACGTTTTCCTTGTTTTAACAGCACAACTTAAGCAAAGGTTCTGTCATGTTAAACTATGTTTACAAATATCAGCCTAGATATAATGTGTGGACTTCTAGGCCACTTTTATAACAGATTTTCATTAATGCTGCATGGGTTTACTTTAATTCATTCTTGTAAACTGTAAGTACAGTATATGTAAAACTATTACCCTTCTGAGCTGTTGGTTTGCTCATTTCTTCTCCCAACCAATTTTTCTGTATGGTTTTTGTTCATTACATTATACCTTGTTTGAGATTAAAGAACTCTAAACATGCCCACACAGAAGTTACAGTTAATCATTTAACAAATATGGATTTTACAGAGATGTAATGTAACCTGATTAATGTATGTGTGTTTTGGTTTGCAGTGATCCTCTGTTTATGCTTCCTGTGTGAGTGCAGAAGGAGTTTCAAGCACATACCAATCAACCTACAGGATGAAGGCAATCAAACCCTCATCAAGTATAATGAGGAAGGAGGAAGCTCTATCAGCAGGGTGTGTGTATGTGTGTGTGTGTGTGTGTACGTGTGTGTGTACGTGTTTGCATCCACTTGTGTTATGTATATGTGACTGTCTGTGAGTCTGTGTGCGTATACATGCATGTGTTAAACTAAAACAACAATTCTACCAGTATCAGAATGCCCTTCATGCTCTCAAATGTCTGTGCATTGTGAGAGATGTGAAAGAAAAGCATGTGAAAGACGAGCAGGTTGTCTGTGAGAGACAGTTCATAAATACCATAAATACCTTTTGTGGTCTCGCAGGTGTGACTCATGCTTCTGAGAATACATTAGTGACTCACAGCTATGGCAGGTGTGCGATTAACTGTTGCAAGTGAAAACTTTGAAGTATATTCCAGATTTATTTAATTTGCTTCTCCTTTCTTCTCTCTCTCACCAACTTCTCGTCTCCTCTCCATTCTTCTCAATCTTCTCTTTCCCTTGCTTTTCTTCTCCTCTCCTTTCCACTTCTAAACCAGGCTGAACCCAGTATAATGATGACATCCAGCAATAGTTTTGCAGTTAAGGACATAATGACACAAGATGTCATGCCGGTAAGGACTTCTAATTCATCTGATCTCTTATCGTACATCTGTAGTGCTGGTACTTGAAACAGTACTGTGCCAGTCACACTGCAGATGTTAAAATGGTGCGCTTTTCCAGAGAACAAGGGATACGTCCAAACAGGCATCAAGGAACATTATAAAAGAAGAACAAAAACCTTCACAATGCGGCATCAATCACATGCCACTTTCAACCCTACCTGTTCTTTCTTGTCTTGTTAGGTTTTGCCCAGAGCATTTAGCAGCATGATATCATAAAAATCTACACTGCTCCCATCTGTTTTCCAGTTTTATTAATGTAACGAGATGCAAAAACGAATCAAATGATTAGCTTGGACCAAGAAAAGATGAGCAATAAGGCAACTCAACATTAAATAGTGCCATATTGTCACACCATCACCTCCCCATCTCTCCAGCTCAGCCATCTGGTCAACCTCGTCTGATCAGCTATCAGCTGTCATTTATTTGACCATCTGTTGCATCTGCTTTTTGTTCATTCGCCTTTTTAGTTCATGTGTATAAATAGTGCTTAGTTTGTTCAGTTCAGTGTGAAGTCTTCGATTAATGCCAGATCCAAACTCTGTCAGAGAGTGATTCTGAGTGTTGTAAACCTCTAAGTTTACTCTGAGTGTGAGACTGCACCGGTGTCATGAAATCACGTCTTGCCTGAGTCCAGTCTTGCTGCCTGATTCTTGTGTTTACTCTAGTATCTGTTCCTAAGCCCTGTATCTCACAGCCTGTTTAATAAAGTCACTCAGGCTGTGCACATGTATCCAGTCTCTCATGAGTTCCTTGACACAGAGGCTGCTATTGGCAGAGACTAATTATTTTATTAGCCATTGGAGTGATGACATCATTGATCTCCTTGTATTTTGTTAGTGTGTCTCAATGGGCACATATTAGCAACCAGAGGACTGCTCTTAGGAATACCAGATGAGGCTGATAGAGGCATTAACGTTATACCGGAGGGTATTTTGATGTGGCTCTACATTTAGAATGCAGAGTTCTGGAGCACAACAAGACCCTAAAAGGCAGCATCAATGTCAAACTTGTGTCTCTGGCTTTGTTCTGTTTTGGTCAGGGGTATGCCAGTGCATTTCAGCATAGTGGCAGTCGAGAGCTAAATGGTACAATACGGGCCCAAGGAAGACCACTGGTGAGTCAGTCTTTGCACATGACACAAACTGTACAAAGTAAAAACATAAACAAAACATAACCACACCCTTCATTATATAATACAAGAAAAGCATTCAACATACCAAGAAATTTCAAAATGCTTTAGGGAGGCAAACAGCTAACCTTGAGTGAACACTGGATTACTGCATTGAATTAATAAGTACCTTTCTCTGGCAGGAAGAATATCCAGCATTAAGCAAGGGTAAACATTCATATTGTTCATATTGTTTCACACTGAGAGGAGAGTCAAGGTTTGGTCTCCGTAGTAGTGGTGTTTAGTAATAAACAAATATAGCTGAGCATACTTTCACTGTAATCCTTAGTTTACATTGTTTTTTAGTACTGCCCAGATTCTGATCAATAAAAAAGACTGTCACAGAATTGGAATGAATTATTTGCGTATGTTTCTTTTAGGTAAGTTTTACCTAGGCTACAACGGTTACTTAAGTTCTTATGGGTTGTGTGTGGTTGGCAGTTGTTAGCAATGCTAAGCTCAAGTATGTAACTCATTTTGTCTGCATTCTTTCCCTTTGAAGATTACTGGGTAGTGGTTTTCCATTTGGCTAATTTAATGTAGCTAGAACATGCCAGTTGCTTTTTGATATCAAATTTACCTTATACCTTGTATCCACACACACGCAGGCACTCACGGACGCGTTCACACACACACACACACACACACACACAAACACACACACACACACACACGCAGCTAGTTAGTCATCTTGCTAGCTAGCTAACCTTACACTACACAATTATATTGCAAATAAGCAAATATCACTAACTTAACTAACTACCTCAGACATTTCAGGGATAACCATTTTCATTCCCTGTTCTTTTTGAGTGATTCCTATAAAAGCATAAAATAGGCAAAACAAGAATTAGTATTATAAGATACTTAAAACCCTACTCACATTGTGATATAAAAATATTACAATAGTAAGAATATGCCAATTTGCCATTCATTTCGATTAAAGCTGATAAAGAAGTAAGATGGCAGACAAATATCACTTTTCACATAGGGCTCTGTGACATAGTCGTGTGTCTATAGATGAATGTCTATGGTTTGCCCTACAGATGTCCTCAGGAGGGTTCCAGCAACTGACCGAGAGCAGTGCAACATTAATGAGTCAGGGCCAAGGCATGGTGAGTGACAGCCTCTGTTAGAACAGAACCTGAAGATGGAGACTCTGTCGACAGCGAGTCTCTCTCTCTGTCTCTCTATCTCTCTCTCTCTCTGTTGTGTGTGTGTGTGTGTGTGTGTGTGTGTGTGTGTGTGCATACCTGTAAAATGATGAGTGATTAAGAATAAACATGTTGTTATGAAAGGAAACAACAGGAAATAAAGATGTGAAAGAATATAGATCAATCCAGATTTGATATGGTACATACCATAGTATATATTATTGAGAAGTCAGTGTGAGACTTATAAGTGTATTGTTCAATATGAATATTTTAAGTCATAAATCAACTCTATATTGTATCCATAAAACAATACTAGCACATTTTAGTTTTCAAAAATTTGTTTTTTTATTTATTTATTTTATAGTTAACTGTAAAACTAATGGAATTATATGTCTAATTACATATACACATGTGCATACTCTCTCTCTCTCTCTCTCACACACACACACACACACACACACACATATACACACACATATATATATGGTTATAATTAACTTTTTTGGAAATGATAATATGCTTTTGTGTATTTTCCAGGGATTTCCTACCTGGGTACGGAGCAACACCCTCAGGGTAAGTATTAAGTGGTCTCACCACTTTAGAGCAGGAGTTTGTCAGAACATGAAAGAAATCCCCAACAGCAAAAATCTACAATGGCATTTCCGGCATTTTGAATGTAAACTTGGTTTGCATTGGCTATGTTTCTGAAATGTATAGCTCTCTCATTATCAAAATGTCAGGATGAATTTTCATTTCAATGTCATTATATATACAAACTGAATTCCACATTGTTCCTTTTATTTCTTCTTTTTACGCACATATGGACTTTAGTCACTGTTTAAAGCTATTCCATTAGTTATGAGACAAACTAATTCCTGCAAGTCAATCCCTCCCATCTTTCTTTTGACTGCTTACATGTTGGCTTTAAACGTGTGTATCGTTTTTCTTGTTCCCTGTGTCACCCTCAGAATGGATTTGCTAGGGCCTCCAAGTCTGTGAACATGGTGTCAGACCAGTATATTGCTGATCACATTGACAGAGTGAGTCACATGTCTTTTCTAATCACTTTAACCTGCTTCAGTTTTCAACATCTTCAGAAGTTTGCATATGAAATGATAAGCAGTATCGTTTAAGAGATGAATGTGGAGAAAAGTATGACTTACCTGATATCTGAGATGCTAATTTCCTTTTCTATAACCCATTAGCTGTTATTCTGCAATTACATAACACACTAATGTGTGTTGACATCTCACACTCTACAAACATGTGGGCTAAGTGGTGCAGTAGATTTCTTGGTTAAGACAGTACAAACGTGCAAAAAAATTCTTTGTGGAGCTGTCCATTTTAGACCACATATAGATACAGACAGAAATGCAGAATACACACACGTACAGATACAGTGATTACACCAGTCTCCAGACATGCTTG
The DNA here is from genome assembly GCF_902362185.1 of Chanos chanos. Classification (NCBI taxonomy): domain Eukaryota; kingdom Metazoa; phylum Chordata; class Actinopteri; order Gonorynchiformes; family Chanidae; genus Chanos; species Chanos chanos. The sequence continues at coordinate 36,083,581 of NC_044497.1, forward strand.
AACACACACTATTGTGACATTTCAAACATTTAGTACATCTCTATTACTTATGAGAAAACCAATCAATGAGTCACTTTTTTCAGTTGAATGACATAATCAAACCTGTCCATTTTTCAAAATTTAAAGTACGTGAAATGGCAAAGAACACTATGGTGTTATAAGAAACGCTTTATAACAATATCTGAGATTTAACAGATAAACTCTCTCTGCTGGGATAGATTCTCTCTCTGCTAGGACAGGTTTTCTCCTCCAGCAACCAGTTCAGCTGCTTCACTCACACACATGTCCTGAGATAAACTCTCTGTCTTTGTGGTGTGTGTACTTTGTGGTGTGTGTACTTTACACAACTCCAGCTCTTCTGCTCTCTCACTTGTAGAAAAAAAAACAGTTTATTTCATGGCATTGATACACAGAACACATTGTACTGGCAGGCTAATATGATAATTACTTGTCATGCTCAAAAAATTAGAGAGGTAAAAGAGAGCAAACCCCCCCTCCCCATACGTGTTCAGACCGACACTGATTCGAAGGAGACTTTTACCTGTAAGCATGTCATGTTCCCTCATTGTCTCCTAGCGAGAGTGGAAGTGTGACCACACCCACACATTCCAGTTTGATCACTGAGATAGAACAGAATATGACTTCATGAGGAAAGCAGTGCTGTAGCCCCATCTACTGATTTAATGGCAGTAAGAAATGTCTATTCATTAAAGCCTATGAAAAACAAATGACTGAAAATGATACAGTTGCTGCTTAAGAAATGCCTTTTATATCAGCCACTCAGAATTCACAAATTAAATCCAAGTTGATTATGCAGTACTCTCTGTTTGAAAAAAAAAGCATAAAAGAATTTGTCTGACCATTCATCTGTCTGTCTGTCTATCTATCTATCTATCTTTCCATCTATCAGCGAGTCTGTGAGCTTGATCTGTACCAGCTCGACACTGGACATCTCCCTCATGAATACGCCTATGAGGGGAGAGGCAGCAAATGCCAGTCACTGGATGAATTATCTCTAAGCCACTTTGGAGATGATCTGACCTTCATGCAGAACTTGGGGCCAAAGTTCAGCACCCTTGGTGGGATATGTCAACAAGCCATTGAGGAGAAAAAACTGAAGAAATGAAAAATGATGATTAAAGCTAAAAGAGAAATTATTTTTCATTCAAGGAACCATACAAAGGAACAATTGAGAACCATGAATGTATTGAATGATTTTTTTCAAGATCTTTTTTCATTTTGCTTTTCCATGGATATTATCAGAAAAGAAGCACTGGGGTTGAAAAGAAATTTGTTTTGCCTGCATTTTGTCCAACAAGTGCCCTTGTAAACAGTAATGGCAGATCATGATTGAGGAGAGGTGGACAGCCTTCACACATACTTAGCAGGTTCTTTTTTACAAGGACTTTACATGGATTAATTGAATACACTTGGGGTGTCTGTTTTTTGAAAATTCCAGTTTTTCTGCTTTGGGAAGGAATCTTTGAACGCTCTTTGTTTTATTTGTTTTGACGAACATCCATCTCTCTGTCAGCACACTGTGTAGTAAGACATTTTATAATGTCACTGTTTTCTTGCCGTCCAGTGACTGGAACTGCAAGCACTATTATGTCTTAATCTGGTCTCAGCATGACAGTAATAATGGTGGAGTTTTTTTTTTTTTTTTTTTACTGTTTCCTGTTTTCACATGGTGACAGACAGCAATTTGGACTGCATAATGCTGAGGCTCTAACCTTGGGTGAGTATCCAAGATTCTCCTGGAGACACACCCAACACGCATAAAGACAGAATACGCAACACAGGTCTTTCAGCTGTCATCGTAACGATCTGTGACCGTTTTGCCACTCTGACATTCTGTTCTCTTTCCTCATTGCTTTAATACCAAATTGCTGCATGGCATGTATATTTTAAAGGACTTGCAACTCAAGTCCCTATATGAACCTGACTTACTGTTATTACATATGTTTTTTGGGGTTTTTTTTGGAACAAACTGGTAACAAATTAGACGAGCAAATGAACAAATCCGCTGTCATTTATGCTGTACTATGTTTTGATCAATGAGACAAGAGATGAAATGCCAAGAGACATCAAATTCTAATTTTTCTATGCAAGAGCAGCTTATCTTCTCTGTCGACTTGAGACTTTTGCCTTTCTAATTCAAGTCCAGCCAGTTGTTTAAACGTGCAGTCATAAATAAAATGGTGCAACATTATTGCATTATTGTAAAAAAGAAGAAAAGTAAAGAAAAAAAGTAACAGAGTGAATGTACATGAAGTTGTGGTGAAACAACCAAACAACCGAGACTAGTGTGCCACTGTAACACTAAATTCATGTAGGAAAAGATTTTTCATTAAATTGATTAAAATGTTGGTACACATTCTTGGGTCGTAAATGTGTCCAAAGCAATGGGCAATAGTAAAAATACCCTTTGGTCACAAATGGAGGATGTTATAACAGAGGCTTGCTATTGTGTCACTAGTTGCTTAATACTTTGATTGCATTAAGGTTTGAATTTGTGGATCCTATGTAAAGGTAGTCAGCTTCCTAGTTTTATACATTGTTTCAATGTATTTTCTAATTCATGATTGTTCTTGTTTACTCTAATAAAACAAACAAGTGGATGGGCATTTTGGGCTTGTCCAGGTTTTTCTGATTAGTGAGCATTCATGTCGTTGCTCGACAGGAAAATGTATTTTGCTGTTCCCTGATATTGGAGCCCTGTCTTTTCATTTAGGAATTAGAAACGAGTGACAGGCACAAGTTTTTCCCAATGACGGTATATAGACAGATTCCTACACTGACATTCTCAACATACATTTTATCATTCTTGGTACAGTAAGTGTATGTGTTTGCAATACCCCTGCACACACTTTCACACACACCCAAGGGCGTCAGTTTGTCTTGAAAAGTGCTGGGGACAATGACGGGTTCGACATGTTCACACCCTTTTCATTGGGCCATTACTGCCGATAGATGTGAATGGCATACCTTCTATGGTCAACTTTAAAAGCTGTTTGCGCTTTTTATGTGTGTTACGATGCTATAACATTAATCCATTGACATGGGTTAAATAATATGTCATGGTAAGGTAGATGCATTGGCGTCATTTATTCTAGTTATTTGAAAGTCACTGTCATGTAAAACAATACAAAGTTTATGAAAGCCACATAACCGACACGTCTAAGTTATGTCTGTCAAGCACACTGCATATGCATGTTTTCCCAAATACTGAGACCGTGTTAGACCTATAGATATCGCTACTCCAAGCCATATTGCGGCACATGAGAAACAAGTAGGCCTAATGCTGACATTCCTTTTCATTTTGATTGTGGCTGGCAAACTTGGAGAATTGTAGAGAGCCGCAGAGAAAGCGCTCTAACTTTACCTCCCTGGGGTGTGTTCGTGTCTAAACTAAAGCTGTTGCACCATACATAAAAGAGTGCACAGCAGCAACGTGAGCATTTCGATTTCGATTTACCGATCAATCGGTAAGCATGTTGGGTCTCTCTCTCTTAATGACATGACATGTACCAACGTGATTTTATTCATTATTAAGTTCAACTAACTAAAGGCTTTCAAAAAGTGGTGGGGACGAAATGGGCCACCACAAAAAGCGGTGGAGACATGTCCCCAGCGTAAATGACGCCAATGGTCACACCCACACACATGCATACACAAACAAGTTGAAACTCAGTTATTTGTCATATGTCGTGAATTTGTGGGGGTGTTTCTACATGCCTTTGAGAGGTGTAGCAGGCACACCTTGGGAAGACACTGACATTGAGCTTCACCTAGAAATAGCATTAGAATATCTGGTTGTTACAGCCAATCACATTTCAAAGAAAAAAGATTTGCATCTCCAGGTGATCGCACACACATTTAACCCATGCTCACACACCACACCCGGGGGGCAGTTGGGGGTTAAATGCCTTGCCCAAGTACTTCAGCTGTGGATGTTTTTCCTGTCAGCCTGGGAATCAAACCAGCAATCGTTTGGTCACAAGCCTGCATCTCTAACCATTAGGCCATGGACTGCCCAATGCTTTCAACTGATGTGTTTAGTTAAAGGCTAGACCAAAGATAATTTTTGAAACAGTAAATAATTGTTTGTTAATGCCGTGAATAACTGTAAAGTATTTGAACTGTGCAACCTTTCTCAGTACAGTTAAAGAGCCCAATATGGTTACAAATGTCAAATTTCTCCATTATAGAACTTTACACCAAAGCTTCTGTCATAGCTATGCTAATTCTGTCCCCATTATTACATGACTGTTTTACTTCATTGTTCCATTGCGCAAGCAATCACATGTTGTTCTCCTTAAATTTTATTCTTGTCATTTTTTTTTTATTCTTGTTTCAACTCCCGTGGTTTTCACAATATTGATTTCATTGCAGTGGTAACAGGTCCGTCCTAATGCTTTGTAGTGTATGAAGCAAATTGATTGGTCCACTCATTTCTTTAATTGCCCTTACTTTCTCATAGAAAATTAATGGGGAAAGTTTTAGGTCTCTAGTGGTACAACAAGGGTTTGCACATAGTGGCAGCTGATGGTTGGATTCGATGGTCTTTTGCTCCGCGAAGCAATGGAAGATGGCCAGCACTTGAGTCACAAATCAAAAACTTATGCTGCGGCACAATCACACTCGCATTTTCTGGTGGAAATGCATCTCTAGCTCGACATCATTTTTTAATTACTATTCCTAGTTTCACAAACTACATGAATTCATCATTTTAATTTTTTTAATTTTAACCGCTTCATTGAAATTTTTTTTAAAGGAAGTTAATTGCCAGTGTATTTCACTGAGTCCACAGGTTAACCTCCTTCCTAGATAGCACGTTTAAAATGGACTATTGTAGTTCAGAGGGGTTGTCATAGAGATGACTCAGGTGTCAGTGAAGTTGTACAATGTAAACAGCCAAAACTGGAACATCGAGTTCAGTCTAGAGAAATTTGTAGAGAAACCAGAGAAACACTGACCACAAATTGTTCCTAAGTAAGGTTGCCAACTTCAGTAAGTTTCCCTCCTTGAGATGAAACTAAGCAAGATCACCTCCTGAAATGTTTACAGTATATTATGTCTCACAAGTAATGATATTGAAAATTTTAAAAAGAATGGAACCTTTTCAGAAAGTTCACTCATGAGTACCACCACAGAAATATAAGGTGCCTGAATGTCCTGTTCAGAATCCTCGAACTGGAGGCTGGTAATTGCATACAATGCTGCAGGGAGGTTCACCTAGAGCACCATACAAGCTGGAACCGCTACTGAATGTTGGCATTGATTAGTAAAACAAACACCACACATGGGCACAGTCTTTGACACTTTTGTGCCATGAGAATTTGTAAGATAAATACAGTGGTATTTCTCTGTTGTGACATGTTTGTGTTTGTCCCTTCCTCACCCATTGAAAATAATATACGTCTGAGCCGTGAGAGCCAGAAAGGCATAGTCTGTTGCCTTTAGGCCACGAGAGAACGCTTAGCAAAAACATGTTGACCTGACAGGTTTCTGAAGTGGGATGGTATTTTTTCTCTATACTTGCCAGACTGTTCTTTCATGGTGTTACCATAGTGAATGTAAAACATGTTTGATGTTCCTTTACCACAAATGGTTGGTGTAAATGCTGAACATTTTAATACACAACAGTGACTTCTGTTTCTATCTTTTTTCATCTTTGTCTTGTTCTTTTTCTCTGTCATACACACAAACATAAACGCACACACGCACACGCACACACACTCTCACTCTCTCTCTCTCTCTCTCTCTCTCTCTCTCTCTCTCTCACACACACACACACACACACACACACACACACACACACGCACACACACAAAATTTGACGTCAACAAAGTGATTCAGACCATAGTAAACTGTTTGAAAACATGTTTCTAATATAGCTGCTGCAGGCTGTTATGCTGTTATGCTGCTAACGATGCATACCCAAATTATGCTCTGTCCATTTTTGGGTAATAGTAGCATTGTTTTGCATACTGTCTGTATTCTCACATATTGTTATAGGCCAGTCTAGCACAACATTATAAGCCCCTAAGACTGTAACCCCCATAATATTTCCAAAACAAGGAATGAAAGTTATGTTGAAAGGTGTCACTGAATATATAGTGCATGCGAAATAGTTATGCATAAGGCTAACATGCACAGGTACATAAAGCATTACTCAGTCTATTCAATGAATGCAGCAATAGTTAAAAATGATATTGTTCATCATTAAATTATTTATCAATTCATTCAAACCCTTTGTAAAATTCTGCTGTAAAAGACTACTCAAACAATACTTTAATGCAAATAACAACAACAGCTTCAACAATATGAGCTGATATCAAGTACATATCCTTTGTCAGAAAAGACAAATCAACAGAAACTTGATTTCTGTACCTGTGTTTTCTGTGTAAAAAAAAAAAAAAAACAGTTCCACATAAAAGGGGATCCTTTAGGATCCTTTAGAAAAGGATTGCCTTTTCTAATACTCAGCTTGAACAATAACTGTATGGTACATTATTCATAAGTTAATTTTCCGTACTCTATTTTTGGTCCAGTCTTTTTGGTTTTGCAATATTTTACATTTTGGTTTTACAATACAAAAAGCACGTGTTCACACAGCATGCTCCAGTTGACTGCTGTTTCATAAACAACATTTTAGGGGAAAAATTGGCAAGCTGCAGCTTGTACCCTAGCTCTTCTGAATCATTTAGATGGTAGTACAGTGGAAGACAAAAATGGTGTTTTTTAAATGCAGCTAACATGTACAGTATGCATCTGTTCCCTTAGTGACTAGCCAAGAGCTTACACAGTATACACTTCTGTGTTGTGTTTAAACATGAGCAACTGTTCAGCTTGGCCTCTCAAACAGGATCAGTAAAAAAGTTTTCTTAAAGTCCTGTTCATTGGCTCAGCACCCGGAATTGACATAATATGCAAAGCACAGGATCTTGCAGGAACTTGTCCTACTAGTTACGAGGGATGTGAATCACTGTGCTTTGGTTGCCACACCAGCAATTCTGAATGTATGATTTTGCAATGATGACAGAATTTTTCTTTCTAGGTGATTAAACTAAAATGAATACCACATGTTCGCAGACTGTCTGCCAAGATGTGTCTATACTAGCTAATTGAACACTTGAGTAGTGTCCTTTCCATTAATATTCAGCTTAAACAATAGTTGTATAGTTCATATTGCTTTCATGTGCCATATTCCTAAATGCTGACAAATTAGCTTACATGCACACCAGGAACCACACACTCACAAATACCTTTATGTGTCCTTTTCAAATCTTTTGACATTAACATGCTCAGCTGGACTAAACGATGGCTCCCTGGGGTGTACCATTTGGTCAGTTAACACTGTTTGGTGGCTCTATTTTTGGAAATTGCATAGAAGTCATATGAGTATGTAACATAGAGTACAAAGGATAGACCGCGATGAGAACGGCAAAGAAATGGCTTCAAAATTTCTTTTCAGTGATGCAAATTCATAATCAAGAACACATGGCACAAGCAATAATAACAAATTGGATCTTTTATCCTTTGTATGACACGAAAGAAAATAAAATGAAATCATCAAGATAAATCAACAAACAAGTATATAGGGCTTCGACTAAAATGGTTAATATTTTAGACCAAACGTATTTGTTTCGGATTATTTTAGTCATTAAAGATTTCTTTACCAAATTAGACTGAACCTCTGCCAAAACCTTAGTGACCTGAATTATGTTTCATCTGAGACAAATAACCAGAGCACTATAATGACCATATCTCTCTCTCTCTCTCTCTCTTCTTTAGAGAGAAAGAGAAAGAAAAAGAGGGAGACATTAACTTGGGTTACATTTATTACACCTAAGACTTGCATATTTTGTTTTTAATCCTTGAACTCTTGTCTTCAAAGGTTTTGAGAGTCATTCAGCAGTCATGTAATACCATAGGTATAATTTTGTGAATCACACTACAACAATCCATTACATTATATTACTCATTACAGTGTCATTTGTTAATCTTATGAAAACTCAGGCATTACAGACACTTAATATAATATTTCCGGAGTATTCAGATACTTCAGTGCAACGTGTGGACAGCTGGAGTGCTGAAATTACAGTGACTAATTTATTATTCAGTACAGTGAATTTCCCTGTGAAAGAAAATACACAGTACTTTGTACAAATTATGGCTGTAAATGTGGTAAAATACTGAAGTTCAATGACTAAATTAAACCAAAATTTTAACACACCATTGTGTTACACTTATTGTTGTTTGTAATTTAGTAATTTCAGTATTTATGATATTGTCATCTGTAACAGACAAAGTCTTAATGGGACAGTGATACAAACTCAGGAGAATATTACATGTTCTGGAATATGTAACATTCATTCAGTAAGGGCTATCAGTAGATTTAGGTGTCACTGATTTGCAAATAAAAATAGGCATATTATTACATTTACATTAGACTTGATTAGATTTATGATTATTTTATTATATATTAGATGAGCATTAGGTACCTAATATTTCTGAGGGGGCACTGTCAACTATTCTAATTTTCACATTTCATATTAAATGTAACATACTGTACGTATTCCAGGAGGTAAATAAATGAATACCAGCAAAATTACTTTTGATACATAAGTAGGACGTTTATCTAAGGTTTTGTAGCAGAAACATACATAACAAAAATCAACCGATAAATATTTTAATAATGAATTCTACCACACCATCCCATTCCAAATCAACAAACTCACAAATGAAGAAACTTAAAAAAAATCTGCCTAAAAGTCTTTTTTAAATGTACTAGCTAATGAGTTAAAGGTATTAGCAGCTAGTTTCTGAGAAAATGTTCAAAAAAGGCCATGAAATACAATCAAAACCAGAAGCCCATTTAGAGTTTAGATTTACATTTAGAGTCACATTTTCACCAAACAGTGTAAAGATATTACAATTTTTGTGTCCAGTCTGAGAGAGGATTTATTGATCTTAGTTGTGCTGTGCTGTAATTTCCTGGATGTCAGACTCTAACCATGCAAAGTTAACTCACCATTTGGATCAAGCTGTCTTCAGATATGGACCTGGGATGGATGTGGGCAGGGTGGAAGACGTTTCCAATACTTCTGTGAACCTAGGGGGAAAAAAAAGAAAAGAAATATCAGGTATGATTTTAAAGATGTTCGAGTTTGAGTGTCTTTTAAACCTTTTGAGATGAAACTTACAAGTTACAAGTTACTTACAAGTGTGTTGTACAAGTTCATTTAAATAACATTTGAATAACTCAAAGTAACAGTGTCAGGCAAGACCAAAGCAGGGGACGCAAGTGCGGGCAAAACAGGATTTTAATCAAATAGATAAACAAAAAGAGCTTTACAAAGCCAAAAAGGAGAGTTCAGGAACAAAGTCAGCACGAATATAAAACATGCAACAAACAGACGGACCGGCTCAGAGGACACAGGGAAGTGTAGACTTCACACTGACTGATCCGACGGAGGGGTTTAAATAGGGAGAGGTGTGATGGGAAAACTAAGTGAAGGCAGGTGTGCGGGATGAGAGATCAGGCCGGTGATTAGTAGACCGGCGACGCTGATCGCGGAATGGCTGAGACTGGCGAGGGAGGAGGCGAGGTCGTTACAAACAGTTTGCAAAACTTGGTTAAAAAAGTGTTTGTTCTCAAATTTAAATCATTATTTAAGCTAAATGTCAGCTGCAACATTCTATAATAATTGTGTGATGTTTATGCTAACATTTAATGTATATGTGAAATGTTTTGATTGTGTGGAACATTTTCATGTAACATATATATGTATAATATCCTAAGTATGTGGAACGTTACCCATCTTAACAAATAAGATATACTTTAAAAAAATCATATTTAAGTCAAATTTATCATTCTACACTAATTCCAACGTGGATCTTTGAGAAGCTATGTATATTATAAGTAAAACTTCGACTGTGGGTGTTGTGTAGTTTATTTAAGTCCAAGAGGAGGACAAAATGCAGTCAGAAGTAAGTATACATAACTTTAAGAAAGAAAGATTGGATCTGAGCACATGCAAGTTCACTCAAATGGACCATATAATCTGTAAACAAGCGTATCCATTCTTCCTCTCAATCTCTTTTTCACCCTCTCTCTTCCAATCCCCACTCCCAACACCACACACACACACACACACACTGTGGGTACTACTGAGTGTTACATTTCCAACCTTCGTAGATTACATGCACTTCAGACCCTGCCCACAGGGTTTCATTTGAATTCCCAGTCCCCTCCCCTCTTTGTCTACAGTAGGTCAGAGAAGGGTTGTGAAGAGCTATTTCAAGGAGTGTTGGATTTCAGTACTGTCACACCACTACACTTGCTGTACAATGACGACATATACTGTTACTCTGTGTTTGTTACTGGTGAGTAAAAACGTTATTTCACTGTTGAGAAATGAAATGTGTCTTTCTGAATTTTGACAGTATTGTTTTTATGATCTTTGGTACTTTTTGTTCTCCTAAAGAAAAAGGTGTTTATGTGGAAATATTGATACTTAGTTAAGGTACATTTGGTTGGTTATCTTTATAAAGCATTGAGAGGACATCACAAATAACACATGCCTAAGACGAGCCAAAGGAAATACACAGAAATAAATTCACGTTGATACCTGAGCCGTTATTTTGTTTTTCGCCCAGGGGTTCAGCCAAAGGTTTTAGATCCATGTGGCAAAAATGTGCCAAAAACAACATGGTCTGTTTTTCTGTGGTCAGCAAAGTACTATCTAGACTGAAACTGAGTGCCAGAATCGGTAGATACAACAGGTGACTGAATTTGCAGAAAGTTTTCTCAATGATTCTGAATGACCTTATTAAGCATAGATGTATAACAATAGAGGGCCGCATGAACTTATCAGAAATCAGTAATCCGAATTGAGCATATGTTAAAAGTTTTTCAGAATGCTGAATTGTTGATGTATAATACAGGGTAGCATGACCCTGGGTATCACCAGTTGTGACCTCAGGATTCAGCAGTTTGTGGGTTATAAAGCATTTTCACTTGAACAGTAGGACCCATGCTCTTTTTTGTTGCTACTGTTGTGAAATTGGCCAAAGGAAGGAAAAAACCCTTGAATTTAGAATAATTCAGTCAGGATGTATATCATTATATATCATTTGATCTGTGCGGTGTGGATATTTAACTGTTCTCTGAAGAGGAATATTTTCATTCTATAATGCCAGAGACAGCCTTACCTAACAGAAAGGTGAGTGTTTTAGTGTATGGACGCTTCATTTATCCTCTGATTAATGATTTGGAATATTGACTAAAGACCTCCAGTTGTCCTTGCTTATTGCTCATTCTACATATACATTGTACATGAAAAATGATCTTGTAACATTTGTTTTCCTTTGAATTTCAAATGTAAAACAATCATGTAAAGAGAGTACCAATGTATGATATTTCTAATATTTTATCAAAAAGGCTTGTAGACCGAGTAAATACTTCGATTTCATCTTTCCGTGATATTTTATTAAGTTCATGGCAAAATAATCAATTGTCTCCCAAAGAAATAATGTACAGATTAATAAGAACTGAACTGGCTATACACAGATGCATATGACGAATTGAATTACTCTGAACAAAAGCACTGACTGAAATGTCACACAGTTTTTGACTGCTACATTTGAAATTCAGAGGAGATATCAAGAAACTAGAAAAACTAAGAAATACATTTTGTTTGAGGCCACACTTTTTTGCTTGCACTGTACTGAAGCGATTAATAGTGAACTCCTTTGTTGACACTGACTGATACCAACTGATGAACGACACCTTAGATATGTCAATGTCCTGACAGGCTTCTGCACAGTTGGAAAAAGCCCATACTAACAAAGGCTTAAATATATTCTTGTGCTTATTTATGTGTGGGACCATTTAATATTTATGCTAAGCATCAATAATTTATATAATTATTCAAGAGCATGTGGCCATATCCCATGTCAGTGGCAAAACATCATACAGTCCTCCTTAGTGTGTGTGTTTATGTGTGCATGTGTGTGTGTGGATGTGTTTAAATTTGACCCTGTGACGGTGAACTTAAACATCCCTCAGAGAAACAGTATAAGCTTATCAACACAGTTGTGTGTTTCAGCAATGCAGAAAACTCAAAATGATTGTCAAGCTAGGTATGAATATGAACATTCTCAGTAATTAAAAGAGTATGACACTTTTTTGGTTTGGTTTTGTTTTAGGGTTTTTTTTTCTTTTTTTCAGTATATGCAAAATGCCCAAAGTCGATCTTTGGAGAAGGTTGCTATCTTATCTAGCTGCCGTAAGCTGTCATGCGATACCTTATATTTACATTTACATTTGCATTCGGTCAAGTGACTTAAGGACCGTAAAAAGACCATAAAAAGGCTTAAATCAATGTGTTTCAGTAAACAAAAGCTAGTAACAAGTTAGAATCACTCCAAGGACAGTGCAGTTTTACTTCCGCATGGTTTTACTGCTATATTGAGTTACTAAAATGCACTCACATATATATGTTTTCACTGTGTCATTTGTAGTTATCATGAAAATGTTATCAAGATATTACAATGACTTGTATTTCCTTCTTATAGTGTGTTTGGACAGTGGACATGGCAGCAGAGAAGTCCCTAGTCCGCCAGAAAAGAGCGTGGATCATAGATTCATTCAGTATAGAGGAGGAGAGCCCTGGTCCTTTCCCTTACTCACTGGGAGTTGTGAGTATTTAAACAACTAGATAGGTAGATAAGTAGAGTTTTGTAACCCTGTGAAAACCAAATGCTTTGTGACAGCTTTACACAGATTCTGGTTGATTCTGCTATATTTGCCTAAAATATTTATCGTATTTGTCACTAATATATAATATTGTGGAAATTGAATACAGAATCATTTTGAATTATTCAAATCGCTGTCATGTTAATTATTATTGTATGTGTAAAATTGCGTGCGTGTTTCAGATTGAACTTGAACGGAATTACTTGGTAAATTTCTTGCTTCACGGCAGCGGTGTTGATGAGGATCCTAAGGATGTTCTCGATATCAACAAAAAAACAGGAGAGATTCTTGTGTATAAGAAAGTGGACTATGAGACCTTTCGATTTCTTAGGGTAAAGAATATTACTTCTACTTCTACTTCAACTACTTCTACAACTACTACTACTACTACCTCTCAGCTACCAGTAAAATTAATTCTAGCAACAGTAATGATAAGGAAAAGATCTAAATATCTTAAAATCTTTGATACTGGCAGTTAGTAATACAGACAAGTATGTACCAGTATACATAAACGCTGTTTTCAATACATTCTCATCTAATGTACTGCAAATCATTTGTCATTTTCTTTTCTGGTATATATGGCTCACATTTTTGATAATAAAATTTTATATCACTACTATTACTACTTCTATTACTACTACAACTACAAAAGATCATAGTAATGATAATAATGACAATTATAAATACATTCTTTCTAATTATTCATCCTAGCTGAGATTTGAGGCTGTAAATGTCTCCAACAATGAAGTGGACACAAGACTTGGAGTTGAGATAAAGATACGGGATATTAATGATCACACACCAAAGTTCCAACAACAAGTTTATGAAAGAGCTGTGGAGGAATCTATTTCACAGGGTAACGATGCTGCATGTCTGGCCAGTTTTCCCCTTAACACAACATACAGCTACACGCAAAATATATATACTGTGGTTGTATATTTCTGTCCCACAGGTGAGACACTGGTCACTGTGTTTGCATCTGATGCTGATGACAACAGTACCCCCAATGGAACCTTTTCTTTCAGAATTGTCAGTGTCTCTCCCGAGACCAAAAATGCTGAGTTTTTTATAAAAAACTTAGAAAGAGTGCCAAGTGGAACAATATCTTTTAAAGGATGTTTGGATTATGAGGTAAGAGTATCTGAAGGTAAATAGAGTATAGCCTTATGGTGCTTTGTTCCTGCCCTTTGTTGTGATCATCTACCTATTGCTGTTAAAATTTGAAGTAAACAGGTATTATTTTTAAACTGGATTTTCAAGATAGCTTTTGAAATAAATACTGAGATGATACAGAAACATTGAATCCCCAAATATATATCCATTATCAATTAAATGATATGCAGTTGTTTTTTTTTAAAGATAAAAATTGTAATATATAACAGAGAACATCCCACAGTGACTACTGCGTAGACAATGGCTTTAGTGTTTTATCAGTTATGCTGATAAAACATCAATATCTTATAAACTATGGTATATTAATGTTGAGCTGTTAGACCTGTGGATGGTGTCAGGATCAATTCTTGGAAAATAATACAAAGATTAAAATTCTGTTATACAGACAGCCCAGAAATATAGCATCCTGGTTGAAGCAAAGGATCATGGAGACAAAGTGCAACTCTCCAGCACAACTACAGTGATGGTCAACATTATAGACAAAAACAACCACCTACCTAAGATTACTGGTCAAACAGTGAGTAATTTCTATACAGTGGCTTTCACTTTTCCTCATGCGGTTAAGTTGTGACTTGTATTACACATGTATTTTGCATAATAAAATGAATTTTGGCTATACTGAGTTAAGACTATTTTTCTAATATATTTTCAAGAACATTTGAAGGTGCAGGGAGAAGCTGTGATATATTATAACACCTCCTTCAATATATGTTTATTATATGTTTTTGCATTATTTATACTACACAGTATCAATTTATTTGAAGTGATGTCATGCATATGTTTTAATCAGTTTCTGATTTACAGTGGTATCTGATTCAAGTGGTCAGAACTATTTAAGCCTTTGCGATATATGTTTTAGGGTTCAGGATCAATAAAGGAAAGAGAGAGTGGAATTGAAGTTCTTCGATTCCAAGTAACGGACAAAGACAGTCATGGTTCACCAGCATGGAAAGCCAGATACACCATTCATGGTGACAAGGGAAAATATTTTAAGATTGAAACAGACCCAGAAACCAATGAGGGGATTTTAACTGTTCAAAAGGTAGGTTACCAAAATTTCAAACCAAGCCTCCCTTGCCAGGGTACCTGTGCTTTTTAAACCTTTTTCATAAACCTGTGATTAACATTACTGTCTGACTGTGCAAATAGATTTTCAGTATTCTCTGTAGTGTCACCTATGCTCCAGTCAGTTTTTGTTTTGACAGTCACCATAACACCAGTCTTGAAACTACAGTTTTAAACTATAACATAATTGTTCATACGTAGTTGTCCTGAGTCAGAAGCTTTCTCAGTTACTGCCTATGGATTTATGCTTACACATTTCAAACATGAACAGATATCAGTTTCTGTTTGACCTACTTGTCTCAAAATCACCCAGCAAATATTCTTTACATGTGTTACTTTGCTACAACAGGGCCTACTAGAGATTATGATAAGTTTTGACTGTGGCTTGCAAACCTAGTTTTCACTTGTTTTGTTTTGTTAAGGGTAGGGGTAGAGTGGGTTTTTTGGGGTTTGTGTGCAGATTTTGACCATTATTCGAATTTTTAATGCTCAGACCATGCACAGCACAGAATTTGCTGCAAATGATATGTTTAGCACTACAGTTACTGAGTAGTACATGATCCATGAGAAATAAAAACTTCTGAACCAATACAAATTTATGAAATTTTGTAGGATTTATTTTTTGTACTGAATTCACTTAATTTCTCAAAAAGTGTTCTGTTTTTTTCCACAAAATAATGTCAGATAAATTCTTATCCAACCAGTTTCAAACAGCACAAAATATTTCCAAAAATTTTTGATGGTGGGATTCATGGAATTCTATCAATCACATGTTTACTGATTGCTATATGATTTAATGAAAGGGAAAAAGTCAGTTTAGGCAACTGATTAGTTGAATTTCTCACACACCAAATTGTTTTTCTACAAAACAATGTTACAGCTTAATGCCTATTTTATTTTCTTCAAACTAAAGAACTATGAGATTTCAGAATAATGTGAGATGTTGAGTGTTACAGCACTTTGTTTTGAACTGAAAACACCCATTTTGATGGGACTCTATTGTAATTACAGTGCCAAAATCTGTCAGTGCACTCAGTAGATTCAGCTCACCTCCTCGCTGCTGACCTTAGTTGTAGGAAATCACGTTATTGAAGAGACGACTTGCTTTGTAGTGTAGTCTATATCTAAATAAATGTTTAGATGCTAGTCTCAAAAGTAAAGGTGAAAGAATGCTATAAATTTTCAGTGTGCTGAGTTGGCTAATAGCTGGCAATGGAGAGTGGGACAAACCCATTCTGGCTTCTTGGCTATAGAGCAAGGAACTGTAAGTTATCACTGTCATTATCATCAGTGTGTCATTATGAGTCAGACTTAAGTATGTACAGTTCACTTCCTATTTGGAGCATTTTCCAATGATATTTCCTGTGTGCTTATATGCATAACAAATACATATAAATAAGCGGACAGATCTAAATTACTCATTTCAAAGGATTTTTGAACACTACCAATTGTTATTTTAACGGATATGATGACATATACCTGTTATCTGTTAAGCACTCCTGTTTATAACACAATCAGGATTTATTGTGCAATTGCAAGTAGAAACGTTATATTTTGGCAAATGTTTGGGATCTTCTCATTTAACTCAATTTTAGTATATATATATATATATATATATATATATATTTTTTTTTTTTTTTTTTTTTTTTTTTTTGAGAGAGAGAGAGAGAGAGAGAGAGAGAGAGAGACAGAGAGACAGAGAGAGAGAGAGAGAGTTTTGCCCCTTATGTGAATTTTAGATATTTTGCAAGCTTCTACTTATCAAATTGAGAATTCCTCAACAGACAAAAAGATACACTGTACTGTGTCTTCACCAACACACAATTTCTGAAAGTTATTTCTATTCATGAATCTCTGATGTTGTTGTGGTCATTTGCTACTCTCACAGCCTATAGACTATGAGGAGTTCACTGAGAAAAATATATCAATTGGTGTGGAAAATGAAGAACCTTACTTTTCCTGCAAAATTAAAAATCGTGTGAAAACCGGTCTATGGGATGTGGAGACCAGCAGCAAGCAAGGTAGTGGAATCAAACCCAAGCTGTACCCAGTCACAATCAAGGTGGAGGACGTGAATGACCCCCCCTTTTTTAAACCAATTGTCAAACATGCAATGGTGATGGAAAACTCAGAAGTGGGGCTCCTGCTGGAGACATTTACAGCGATTGATCTGGATGGGAGCTATGCCAACAAATTTCAGTAAGAACTGACAAAAAGCTCTATAACAAATGAATCATAATATTGACTAGTGTTGTTGATTGACATATTTCTGCAATAATTTCTGTATTTATTTCTCTCTCTCTCTCTCTCTCTCTCTCCCTCTCTCTCCTTTCCTCACAGATATTTAAAAGAAAGTGACCCAGCAGATTGGGTGACTGTGGATTCAAAGACTGGTCAAGTTTTCACAGCAAAAGTTATTGACAGAGAGTCACCATTTGTAAACGACAGCACATACACGGTTACTTTGTCTGCAGTTGATTATGGTGAGAGCTGGTTCATAAAACACTGAAATAAACAAGCCGTTGGATTTATATCATTTTTACTCTCTGAGAATAGAATACAATAATGAACATAACACAAAAATATAATATAATGAAAATTTTAAAATTGGAATAACTTCATTATTTTTGTCTTATATTTCACTCTGACTTTGGACTTTTCCAAGTTGTTTTGAAATGTAAGAAAAAGGCCTTGTTAAAAGCATTAATGTTTCCCAGCATTTCCACAATTTTTTCATTGACACACTTTCTTTTTTTTTTTTTTTTGTCTTGTTTTTTTGGTTGGCAGGTGAGCCACCAATGACAGGCACAGGAACCCTGATTATTCACATTAAAGACCAGAATGATAATGTGCCAGTCCTCTCTGTGAATACACTAGATATGTGTCTGTCTGATGAGCCAACCAGGACCAACCTCACTGCTATAGACCCAGATATTTCACCATACAGCGGACCATTCCACTTTGAACTCATAGGGGATGTGGAGGGGAAATGGAGATTTGATCCTAGCTATGGTATAGTGGCTCTGAACTACTAATTCCTATTTATTCTATAATTTAGCATGGGGTCTTAAAAATGATTAGGAATTGTCAGAGATTATTTGATACTGGGCACCTGTTTCTGTAATAATCTCTCTTTCACTTACTTTGATTAAGCAGTGCAGTTGTATTCATTTGTTTGTTTCTATTTATTTAATTTAGAAAACAGCACATTACGTTATTGTTTCTCTCTCTCTCACTCTCTCTCTCTCTCTCTCTCTCTCTCTCTCTCTCGCTCTCTCTCTCTCTCTGTGTGTGTGTCTCTGTGTGTGTGTGTGTCTCTGCCTCTCTGTCTCTCTCTCTCTCTTTCTCTCTCTCTCTATCTCTCTATCTGCAGGCATGACGGTGGACTTGATCAAGGACAGCACAGTGTATGCAGGGCATCATGAGCTTTTGGTGAGAGTCTCAGACAATCAGGGACATGAATCACTGCAGAACCTCTCAGTTACTGTGTGTGACTGTTCTGAGACACCCACCTGTCACATCAGGCGGAGTTCTACATCAAAGATGGGTGGAGGCTCTATTGGCATCATCATCTTTGCCCTGCTGATGCTGCTGGGTGAGACAGCCAATTTATCTTGACCTGTCTGTCTCATACACCTGTGTCACCTCAATGACCTTCATGCTACATCCTCAAAACTTTTTCTTAGACTGTATAAAGATACAGTGCATTTTCTTCAACATTATTTAAACAGCTATCAATCTCTGACAAATCTTATAGAAGAATTATTGTTAGATAAGGATTTTACTGTGTTACAGTCTAATTATAACAGAATTATGTATTAAAAAACACAGTAAAACTGATGGAATTACGTATTCTGACGCAAAAGCATATACATTTTTGCAAGGAACTGTATAGTTTTCATGGAGGTAAAATAACTTTAATGCTGTTTATAGCTTGTCCAATTCCATTTTACTGTCCAGTTCATAGTTACTTGGAAAGTGTTGGCATCTGGTTTTGCAGATTTGAAATTGACAGGATATATAAATGTTCTCTCTTAACAGCTCTCATGCTCCTGGCCATTCTGATCTCTTGTAAAGAAGCAAAGCCTGTCATCCTCATGGAGGACGGGCCTGAGTGGCATTTGCTGCCATCTAACACTGAGACACCAGGAACAGACTGTGAGGTGAGGAGAGACGGCAATACCATGCCAACAAAAAGTCCCTCTGTGTTAAGTGTATCTGTGCTATGGGTAGCAGACACGCAAGTAGCTAAAGAATGAAGTCAAACCGCATTCATTTAATTTTATTCAATGCCCTGTTCATGGATTTAGAAGTGTAGGTATTTCCCTTGATCAGCAGATGTCCTCATACTTTCAGAGGATGGAAATAAAACCGCGACAGTAGCTGAGGTCATGAACATCAACAATCTGTTAACATGTACACAGCAAGAGAATAAAGTTTTGGGTATTCAAGTATGTGATTTTATTTTCAAGATTCCTCCAATAGTACAGCAAGTGGACCCCAATTTTTCAGTGAAGAGGAGCACATCAGGGAAATGGACAAAAATAAATTCATCTACTATTAAACAGGATGTAATGCAAAATACGGTAAGTAATCAAACAATACTTGGTGAAGTAAAGAATGATTACAGAAAATAGCAGCTGCATATATGTGTACTGTATAACCACATCAGTGCGTGTGGGTGGATGGCAGGGGGAGTGAATTGTTTTTCTTTTCTTTTCTTTTTTGTTGCTGAAAAAAATGCTAATCACATTACCATAGAGATGCAGCTATTTTTCTTGTTATTTTAATGGTTTTCACTTATGGGTCAAAAGGACTTCAACTTCCATCAACTCATTTCTTTTGATTCAAAATGAAAAACAGTAATCCTTAGGTTTATATAATCACTGTCACTAGCAGATATCCTCATAATTATTGTAGATGGATCTGAAACAGCTGTTGTGAGTGAATACAAGTTCTCTAACTAACTCTCTAACTTGACTTAGACAACACACTCATAAGTAGTTGATCAATCAAAGGAATTGGTAAAATTAATTGGAAAATCATGGGGTATCAGTACAGTCTGGAATCAAAGTAACTCGTTCATATTTGTTGTAATTTGTAAATCATGTTCAAAGGGATCTAAAATGTTTATATGCATTTATTTCAATTCAAGATGCCCGTATCTATAAATCAAGTGAACACCAGCAAATCAATAAAAAGGACCAGCTCTGAGAAATGGATAGAAATGGCATCTGCTACTCTCAATCAGAATGCCATGTACAGCTCAGTAAGTGATCAAACCATATTTAGTTTAACATACTGTAACTTCTCATATATAAATAATGCATAAATAATGCATATCTATCACTGTTACACACCACATTCATACTAATAAAAGTCATAATAACCAAACATATTGTTAAAAATTGAGCACATGTGACTTTTCTGTTAGAGGCATGGGACTTAATCACACAATCTGCAAATAAACGAGACTTAGAAAAGAAAACCTGACTTAACTGGATATGGTGATCCATAGCGAGGGTCTGTGTTTAGCTAGATGACTCTTACTTGCTCTCACTCTCTCTCTCTCTCTATCTCTCGCTCTGTCTGACCCTCAATGTGTTAAGCACTTTCACATAGTTGCACATACTGTACATGATTTGCACACATAACTCCCACCTCTACCAGTTCCCCAAATAGTTAAACACAGTCCATTTATCAGATCCAACAGGTTACACCACTGCAAAGTTCCATGGCTTTCCAGCAGCAGGGAATGTATGGAGAGTCCCTGTACAGGGTCTGTATTCATTGGTTTACTGAATTTTATTTCTCACATTTGCCCCTATTTACATGTTATACTTCTTTCTTTGTTTGCTCTATCTATCTATCTATCTATCTATCTATCTATCTATTGACAACATCAAATTTATTTATTTATTTCATTCTTGATTATTTTATTTTCAGAGTTCAACAAAGCATGGTTCCAACACTTATTATCAGGTTATATTTATCAGTCAGATTCGGCTGTTTTTAATGGCATCATTTGCTATTAGAATTTTATTTATTATTATTATGATTTTTCAATTTTCTTATATCCCTTTATTAGGATTTTACGATTTCTAAGCATTCAACATACAATGGAGAGGCTCTTAGCATGAGAGGGGAAACTTTATCTGCTCAAATTGACCAGGTAAACATGCTCCATTTCAGGCACATTGGATTCCTGTCATTAGATCACTGTGATACTGTATTTTATTTCGAAATAACTCATAAGTGATTTGTATCATGAGTAGAGTATAATTTAAACAAATTTTCACTATCTTAAAAGAGTTTAATGTGAATTTGTGAATCTCTCTGTGCTCTAGAAGCTCCACATTCTCCGTGCCCCAGGAGAGGAGCTTGGTGATTATGCTCCTCATGTCTATGCAGAGGAGGGAGAGTCTGTGGCTGATGCCCAGTTGGATGTCATCTCCATACCAGAGAGTGATTTTGGTCCAGACAAACTCAAAAACTTAGACCACAGATTCAACACCCTCGCATCCATATGCAGACCACACCTCATAGAGGCACAAACTGCAAGCTAGGAACAAAAATTATGCATGTATAATAGTAACAAAACCACAAAACTTTTTCTTTATATACTGATTCAAATTTCAGGATTATGGTGGTTATTTACTATGATGGTTTTTAACTGTGAGCTGGCACTGATAATACTCTTTATAACAAAGTTCAGCCACACTAGTTCTGCCTTTTGATAAAAAACAAATGTCAAAGAGAGGATGAAAGACAGAACAAAAGAGAAAACAAATCACTTAAAGGGGATTGTTTGTAATCCTCACTTTTTTTGTGGATATACTATTGCGATCGACTAATATTCACCTTTGTTTTTGTTTTTACATTTTACAGTTTGTAAATCTATCGTTGAACACATTTCATGGGCTGACCAAACAAAAATAAACATTCTGCCCTATTTTAAATACTAATACGTGAATGATGAGTAACGAGATTACTTATTACTCACAAAACTGAACACTGAAAACTGCCACTGAAATGGGTCTTTGGCTTTTTCTCCATTTGCAAATAAAAAAAAAATCAAATTATATGAAAATTCTGTCTTTGCACGGCCTTTAAATACCACCTAAATTGGTGTAATTTACAGAGCATTTAGAGTGTTATAGAAAATAACCTGTTAGGGTTCAATCAATCAGTGAATCACTCAATCTTTTTGTTGAGACAAACATCAGAGATAAAAACAAGCAATGAGGTAAGGGTCACGATAAGCCAAAGTGTGAACTATACTCTAATGAGAGAAGAGCTGAAAATTCTTGTAAAAAGATGTTATTATATGCATCATATTTATAAATATGATTTTTTTTTCAGAAAGGGTTTTAAAAATGACAAAGATGGTGAATGGTTTTAGTCACACCTACATCTCCACTTCTCTCTGATTCAACCTTGGTCTTGAACTCATTAGGCTCCAGTGTCTATGTCTTTGTCTCCCTCAATTCTTAGCAAAGTCTCTCATTCACATTGAGTGTTCTGAACATTATTGTTCTTGCCTGATAGTATTCCTGTTACTGTGTTCTGACTCACAGCTGTTTCCTCACTTCTGGTTCCCTGTTTTGTCTCCAGTACCATGATTCCTGCGCACTAACTTTGCTTGTCTTTTTTCTTTTTTTTTCTTTTTAAATATGGTTTAATGTTCTGAACGGATATCTGAATAGTGGTGATAGGTTTTGTGAATTATGCTGCAAATGGGATGTTATCATTATGTTAACTGTTGTGATCTCACATTTCTCTAAGCAATATCAATAATTCCCCTGAAACAGGTAACGTGTAGCTAGAATAATGGAAATAACAGGGTTATTAATACCAGTAGTTAAACATAAATTATTCGTGCACTAGTGAATATGGTCAGTGGTAGTACTCAAGTTATTATTTGTTTTGTCTTAAAGTAATTTTACTTTCAAAGAAAAATATTAACTACTCATAGGCACACAGAGTTTGTTTAATACACTGAGGGCCATTGTTCAAAATATACACGGACATGTCTGTGCAGCTCAGCTAAATTTATTTCAGTTATGCAAAACTTTGTCCTCAACACACCAAATGATTCACAGTGTATTCATTTTTTGCTCTCACAGAAGTAAAAATTGTTTTCAAACACAGAAAATAAAGTCATTGTTTGAATAAAGTGTCCCCTAAAATCTGTTTCAATCAACATCTATGTTTTTATGTTTTATTATGCCAAAGAGGTATGGCACCAAAGTAGCAACCATTCTCAAAAGAATGCAATGACCTAAAATGAGTTTTGCATATAAATGAATCAATAAAATTTAAAAAATTAATAGCTTTAAACTGAGAGGCCTGTAAGTCAATACAAAGATACTTGTGGATGCCGTCCCTACACACATATGTAATAAATAAATACTGTACATGAAAAAAGTGTCCTTATTTCAAAACCCATCTTCAAAAAGGTGTCAACAAACCTGAGCTAGTTGAAAGATTTTTGTTCCTATTATCAACAGCATGTTGTCTGAATTTATGATCAGTCATTATTCCATTTTCAGCTACTGTGACAGCTAGAGCAAACATGAACTGTTTCATGGGATTTTAACCCAAAGATGCCACAACACGATTCTCAGAGGAAATCTGTCTGCGCTTTATTGAGATGTGCTTCAGTCACACCAGCTGGCTTGAATCTGATTGCTACATCAAAGTACTCTTCACAGGACATTTATACACTATTTATTCATAATTATAAATATAAATATTCAGAGAAGCAGCACTGATTATCATAAACATCATGCATTGAGTATCAATACATGATAAACTAACAACAGCACAGTTATCATCTGCTTCCCGATGCATGCCAGCACCACCCTGCTGTTACACTTTTGAATCAGCAAACATCAACTCATTGTGATTCTCTGAGACCAACACAAGGACTCACAAGTACTCTTTTTAATCCTTAGTTCAATGTCATTATGGTGAGCAGAAAACACATGGCATGTTTAGATGAGTCCTTGTTAAAGAGAAGAAGGATTAGTAAGTGGATTAGCCTTGGGCTTATAAAATCTCTGAAATAAAAGTAATTTTCCAAAAAGAAAGAAAGAAAGAAAGAAAGAAAGAAAGAAAGAAATTTTCTCTGTCTTGAACTATTTACAAGGGCTGTGTGGGGCCTAGAAGAATGTGCTCTGTGATATTAAGGTCAGAATAATAGACACACACGTAATTACATGCCTTTGTCCTCACAAATTCTTTACCCTCACACATAGAAAAGACCAGAAATCACTCAATTTCTCTCAGCTATGGGTTAAAGGTATTTGTTATCTGTAGCAGACAAGGTCAAAGGCCTTGTGGAGCATGGGTATATCTTTGCATGAGAAATTGTTTTCTTTAGTCAGTAACATCATGACTCTGAGTAACATCGTGTGCACAGTGTGCAGGAGAGTCCTCTCTCCTCTTCTCTCTGCTCCTCTTTCAGCTGTATTATCATTGAACTCCAATAAAGAAGACTACTACTGAAAACCACCTATGTGCCTGTTTCCTATTTTTAACATTAAAACGTCGATGCACAACAGCTGTGACTAAAGACTAACAAATTGCTTATCTAAGCACTTGCAGATACATACAGTACAACTCCATTTCCTCCCTGGTCTTACTCAGAGCTACACAGTTATACAGTTGCCCCATACAAGTTATGATGAAACGCACGTGTAAAGAAGGAAAACTGTTTGCCTTGAACAACTGCAAAAAAAAAAAAACCATTAGAATAAATGTGTCTTGGATTCTCCACCTACATATCATCAAAATCATTATTGCAGGGAAATGTGCATCTGTGCCATATTTTCTCTGGGAACTTGCTTTTTGCTTTGAAATGAATCCAGATGTGAATGTTAGGTGTGTTTTCCTAGGTAAGGCGTGTGTATCATTGTGGTTGCAAGTTCATTTTTCATGGGAGAGGTGTGAGAATGAACACTATTCTTCCTCAGACTGACACTTTAAGATGTCCCTTATCACTTGAATCTGTCCCTCAAGAAGTTCTATCCCCTGTTATGCTGGGTTTTTTTTAAATATACTGGCATTCTCAGTGGTGTAATGTTTACCTGACTGGTACTATTTCTTGAAATGATTTAGAATTCCTGCTTCATAAGAGATGTGGATGGAAGGCAGACACATGTCTATAGATATAAAAGTAGAGACTTTCAACACACCGACACACCCCACACACCCACATACCCACACACTCACACTTTCCCTGCAGTGTCTCTTTACTGTAAATTGCGTTATCAATGCAGACCCTGCCCACCAACCTACCAATAAATAGTCACTGCCTTAAGTGGTTAAGGTAGAAGAGAGAAGGGGAGTGTTAAACAGTCTGTCATGTGTTTATTTCTGTTTATTTCTGCTTGCTGGACAATGAGGACTTTCACCACTTCTCTGTGTCTAATACTGGTCAGTTAAAACTGTCTTTCATTGCTAGAGATATTGTGTGTTCTCCGCCTCTGAGGTTATGTTCAACTACAAAAAGAGGAGATAACTTGAAGATGTTGATACTAAAACTTTAGACCTTAATTTGCATAGTTTATGAAGCATCTTCATCGTATAATGACAGTGTGTGTGTCTGTGTGTGTGTGTGTCTGTGTCTGTGTCTGTGTTTCCCATAGGTTGTCTGGATGGTAGATGTAGCCTCAGAAAAGTCCAGGATCCGTCAAAAGAGAGCCTGGATTATAACATCTTTTGATATCGAGGAGGAGTACCAGGGGAATTTCCCTTACTTAGTGGGACGTGTGAGTACTAGATTATAATTAACGGGCATATTTGTATACGCATTACAATAAATTATTTGTGTAGTATTCCTCTTTTTACCATAGGCTTGTGGGTTCCAGGTAGTACTACTATAATTACTATTCTTACTATTTTGTGTGTGTGTGTGTGTGTGTGTGTGTTTCAGGTGGATGTTGATTGGAAACTCATGGCAAATTTTATGATCGATGGGAAAGGTGTCGATGAAGAACCCAGGGGCATTTTCTCCATTGATAAAAACACAGCAGAGATGTTTGTGCACAAGCGAATTGACTTTGAGTCACATCAGCGTTTTCTTGTATGAACTAATACAGCTACTACTACTACTACCACTAATAATGATAATAATAATGGTTATAATAATGATAGTTATAACTATAACAATAACAATAACAGCAATAAAACTAATACATTACTTTGTTCATTTACTTCAGCTGAAATTTTATGCTACAAATAAAACCACTGGCAGAGTGAACACAGAACTTGGAATGGAAATCAACATATTAGATATCAATGACCATGCACCCCAGTTTTCAAGGGCACTTTATGAGACCCACAGGATGGAGAGCACTTCTCAGGGTAACTACTCTGAATGTGCAGCTTTTACTGCCCTAGCTAAAGCAACTGGATGACTCAAGATTCATGTTTTATTGTTTTTTCTGTTCCACAGGTGAGACACTGGTCACTGTGTATGCATCCGATGACGATGACAGCAGTACTTGCAATGGAACCTTTTCTTTTAGAATCATCAGTGTCTATCCAGAGACCACCAATGCTGAATTCTATATAGATCAAACAAAAAACTCTCAACATGGAGCAATATCTTTTAAAGGATGTTTGGATTATGAGGTAAGAAGATCTGGATGTAGAGAGAGAGAGAGAGCATTTCTTTTGGCTGTTGTAGTCAAATCCAGTTACCAATAAATATGTTTTAAATATGTATTACATTAAAATTCATTCTTAGGCTCGAAATAAGTAAAGGGTAATATTATAATAACATCTTTTATATTAGAAATACATTAGCAGAAAAAATTGAAAAGGTCTAAAAAATATGCAAGTTTTTTGGGCTAAGCTCAGTTCTTGGAAAATATTTACATAGCTTAAAATTCTCTCATGAAGGAAGCGCAGAAATATACCATCCTGGTTGAAGCAAAGGATCATGGAGACAAAGTACAACTATCCAGCACAAGTACAGTATTAGTCAACGTTATTGACAAAAACAACCATTTACCTGAGATTCTTGGACAAACAGTAAGTAATGTCTATGATAAGTTTTTTTTTCTCACATTTACCTCAAGACTGAACTAAGCAGCTGCATTCTGCCCCATTTTCATATCACCCATTCTTAACATTTAAGCATCTCTGTTATCCTCACATTTGATTTCGTTGTATTTCATTTATTTTTGTTTCTTGTGAGTAAGGCTGGCTGTAAACTGCGACATAGTGTTCCTTGCAACTCTGCTATTAGCCAGTGCATGGCCCATTCTCAGTGCTACAAACTGAATGATGCATTTTGAAGTTTCATTGTATTTTTTCTTACTGCAACCAGACTTTTTGGTATACTGAGTGCAGCATTCCAAATTTACATAAGCAAACAGAACAAAAGTTTATGAAAGTGTACTATGAGATATAAGGTCAAAAACAGGTACACTACTGTCCATGTGATAAGATCTGTTTCATGTTCAGGATGTATAATCAGACATACCTGACTGGTAAGCCTGATACAGTATGATTTGTAGAGAGGGCATGTCTAGATTTAGATAATTCGCTTGCCCTCTCTAAGCCAGAAAATAAATGACCAGAGCTGCTCAGAATTCACAACATAATCTTATTTTAAATCTTTAAGGGTCCAGGAAAGATTAAAGAAAGAGAGATGGGGGTTGAGGTTCTTCGAATCCAAGTAACGGACAAAGACAGCCATGGTTCACCAGCATGGAAAGCCAAATACACCATTCATGGTGACAAGGGAGAATATTTTAAGATTGAAACAGACCCAGAAACCAATGAAGGGATTCTAACTGTTCAAAAGGTAGGTTACTCTGCATTTTAAGGTTTTTTCATAAATCTGTCAAGTAAATGTCACCTGGACAGAGAAATTTTCACAAGAAAAGAAAACATTGTTTGCATCTGTAACATAAAAATGTAACAGAAAAAAAATTATATACATATGCTTAATACATTTTTGAAAATTGTTTATTTGCAGGAGTGCAGTGATTATAATAATCTCAAAAGTTAAATTGATGCTGCAGCACAACCAGACCATAACTACATACAGTGTTAGTTAAAAGTAGTAATATTCGTGTAACGGATCAAACATGCAGTGCTGACCTGCAAAACTAACAATATTCTCTTGGAAATTTAGATTTGCTTTTGTGTTCTCTCTTATAACTAAACTTACATATGTCTCTTGTGTTTATGAAATAATTATCCTGTTATTTCCAGTCATCAAACTGCAAGTTCCTCAGCAGATAGAATGCTATTTATCATGCAAAGATAAGGTTCTTTACCATGTCCACATCAACACACAGTCTTTAAACATCTTTCTATTTCTGAAGCACTAATATTCTTGTGATTATTGATGTTCTCACAGTTAATAGAATACAATGAAGTCACTGAGAAAAACATATCAATCAGTGTGGAGAATGTGGAGCCCTACCTTTCCTGCAGGGTTAGAAAACGCGTGAAGGATAGTAAATGGGATGTGGAGACCAGCATAAAAGAAACCAGACCCAAGCTCTATCCAGTCACCATCACTGTTGATGATGTCAATGACCCACCCATATTCATTCCAGCTGTCAAACATGTAGAGGTGATGGAAAACCCAGGTGTGGGTTTTCTGCTAGAGACATTCACAGCCAAAGACATGGACAGGATAAACTCTAATACATTTCGGTAAGAACTGACAACTGTGTAAAGCTATGTAACTGCTGGTTTTACATATCATAGGCTTATGTAAGTGAGCATTTCAGAGAGACTAGTGGTTAGTGTATAGATAACGTCTGGAATATTCTCCAGACATTATGCAAAAGATTTGGATTGAGTGGGCCTAAAAGGCCTACAACTGTGAAAAAGGGGAAACATAAACTTTTAGATTTATTATTTTATACCTTGTCACGTGTTGTGTTGGGATGTTGGTTGGGAGTAGAGCCAGTGGTACGAGCAAATTACATACTTCAGACAGGCACGTTGAGTCTTCAGACTTGTTGGATCCAAACAACCAAAAGTAAACCTCTGTCTGTCTGTCTGTCTGTCTGTCTGTCTATCTGTCCCCCTCTCTCTCCCTTTCTCTCTCTCTCTCTCTGTCTCTCTCTCTTTCCTTCGAAAAGATTCTTAAAAGGACATGATCCAGCAGATTGGGTAACTGTGGATTCAAAGACTGGACGAGTCGTCACTGCAAAAGTTTTGGACAGAGAGTCATCCTTTGTGAACAACAGCACATACATAGTTACCTTGTATGCAGTTGATTATGGTGAGAACTGGAGACTAGTTTTCTGTGATTTCAGAGGTTTTAGAGCTTTTTTTTGTAGGTAATTAAAATGTGGGTAACATTTAAATTTTAAGAAATATTTATATACACACACACACACACACACACACACACACACACACACACATATATATATATATACTGTATATATATGTGTGTGTGTGTGTGTGTGTGTTACGGGTGGAGCCAAATCCGAATACAGTATTTGGCAAAGCACAAATGATTTCAAATTACTTGTTTTCGGGAAGAAGAAATAACCATGTGAAATGGCTGGTGTTCCTCATTACAATGTAGTATTGGGGCCACATTGAAGGGTAGGGGGGGGGGGGGGGGGTGGGGTCTGAGATTTCAAGAATAAGGTCGTAGTGTTACGAGAATAAAGTTGTAATATTACGAGAATAAAGTCGTAATTTCAAATGAGCAGAACAGGATCAGCAGAGCAGCCTGCCACAATGTCGTGCTGATGTGCCAAAAGATAAAGTATTTCGTTATTCGTTAAAACCTATACTGAAGTATAAGTTAACAAGATGCTCCATGTTGCTCATTTTAATTTAGGTGGCAGGCTGCTCTTCTGATATTTCCCTTCTAAAATAACACGTAATATTATGCCATTTTCTCATAAAATTACAACTTTATTCTCTTAATATTATGACTTCTTTCTTGTAAAATTAAGACTTTATTCTCGTGGCAATTTCTTCTATGTCCGTGTGGTTCTTTCTTCGGAGTAGACACAATTTCTTGCACAATCTTTTCAAAGTCCTGATACTTAGGATAATGTGGTGCCAATGTGCCAAATGATTAAGTATTTTGTTATTTGTGAAACCTATACTAAAGTATAACTTCACAAGATTAGCCAACGTTAGCTGTAGTTCACCTACACGCTGTGCTCACTGCTCAGTTGGCTTGTGTGTCACCCAATTGCTTCCTCCAGTTAAGGCGGGTGGTGGCGGGGTTCACAATGTTCACATAGGCATTTATTAGTTTAGAGTTTAATTTATTGGCAGGAACTGCATGTTAGTTTTAAAATGATTTTTCTTTCAGTGATGTTTATGGTTATACATGTTTATTACTGGGTCTATTAAAACCATAAATATTACATTTAAGTGTTCATAATTATTACAATAGTTTACTGAAGAACACTTATTAAAACTTTAATATCCTAAAATTAGAAGTGTAATAAAATCAAAAACAGGATTGTT
The DNA here is from genome assembly GCF_902362185.1 of Chanos chanos. Lineage (NCBI taxonomy): Eukaryota > Metazoa > Chordata > Actinopteri > Gonorynchiformes > Chanidae > Chanos > Chanos chanos. The sequence goes on from NC_044497.1 coordinate 36,114,065, forward strand.
ACGCCTATTTCCACTTTTATTCGAATACAAATACAAATAAATTTGCTGCCTCAACAAATACAGATACAAATATAAATACTGGGCTTTCTGCACATCCCTAATGTGTGTATGTGTATGTGTGTGTATATATATATATATATATATATATATATATATATATATATATATATATATATATATAAAATTAAAAAAAACATATAATAGATATTTTCTGTTCATTAAGACAACCTCCCTCTGTTTTTTATTGGCAGGTGAGCCACCAATGACAGGCACAGGAACTCTGATTATTCACATTAAAGACCAGAATGATAATGTGCCAGTTCTTTCTGAAAATAAACTGAACATGTGTCTGTCTGATGAACCCATAAGAACCAAACTCAGTGCTGTAGACCCAGACCTTCCACCCTACAGTGGGCCATTCCTCTTCGAACTCATAGGGGATGTGGAGGGGAAATGGAGAATTGATCCTAGCTATGGTATAATGGCTCTGAACTACTCACTTCCATTTTTTTTATAATTTAGCATGGGGTCTTTAGTATGCTTTAGTATTGATATTGGCCAGCTCTTTCTGCAATAATCTCTCCTTTACTTGCTTTGATTGAGTAATACAGTTGTATGTGTTTGTTTGTTTGTTTTTGTGTTTGTCTATTTATTTAAGTCAGAAAACACCACATTACATTACTGTTTCTGTATCCATTTCTGTTTCTCTCTCTCTCTCTCTCTCTGTCTCTCTCTCTTTATCCATCTATCTGAAGGCACGACGGTGGACTTGATCAAGGACAGCACAGTGTATGCAGGGCATCATGAGCTGTTGGTGAGAGTCTCAGACAATCAGGGACATGAATCACTACAGAACCTCTCAGTTACTGTGTGTGACTGTTCTGAGACACCCACCTGTCACATCAGGCGGAGTTCTACATCAAAGATGGGTGGAGGCTCTGTTGGCATCATCATCCTTGCCCTGCTGATGCTGCTGGGTGAGACAGCCAGTTTGTCTTTACCTGTCTGTCTCATACACCTGTGTCACCTCAATGACCTTCTTTGATATATTTTCAAACTTCGAGCAAAGCCATCCATGCACCATACTGAAGTCCGACAGCAAACCAAAATTTCATGAATGACAACAGAAATATCAACATTTGAAATAAGAAGGATTAACACTTTACTCAGACAAATCTCAGACTCAGTTACTGTCATAATGACATGATGTACTTTTTCACTTTAGCATCACTTGGAGCTGTCAATCTCTTACAGAACTCACAGAAAAAAAAATCACTGTTAGATAAAGCTTTTACTGTATTGCAATCTAATTATGATGGAGCTATGTATTATAAAATAGTAATTCTGATATGTTTATGTATTGTCATACAGAAGTATATATTACATTTTTATGCATTTTACAAAGAACTGTATTATTTTCTTGGAGGAAAAATAGCTTTTATAGTTTGTCCACTCCATTTCTTTGTCCAATTCACTATTACATGGATAGTGTAAGCATGTAGTTTGGCAGATGTGAACTTAACATTTGAATAAAAATTCTTTCTGTTCTCTCTCAGTGTTCATGTTCATGGCTATTCTGACCTCCTGTGAAAAGAAAGTTTACACCACAGAGGATGGTCCTGGGATGCATTTGCTGATATCGAATATTGAGGAACCAGGAACAGACTGTGGGGTAAGCAGAGATAGTAAATATGATCACAACAAGGCATCAGTTCGAGTTTATGTTTGTGTGATCCTAAGTTAAGTTAGTCAAGTCCTACTGATTATCTATGCTGAAACTGGGCAAGAAACACATAAACACACAAAACAAAAGAATAAAATCCTTCTGCATTTGTTTCAACTTTTGCAAGGAAATATTCAGACATTCAGATTCAGTATGTGATATGCTGAAGATGAAAGTACTTCATTTGACCAGCAGAATAAAGTAACGGTAGGTGCCGTGAAGTCATGAACACACCAAATCTAACTAAATGTACAAAACAAGTGAGTAAAGCAAAGGAACTGGGTTTAGTTTAGAATGAATGTAATAAGTTCACATTTGTGCAGCAGAACATGGACAAAGTTGCTAAGTTGCAAAGTTGCAAAGATGCTATGTGAGTGTTATGCAAATGCTATGTAAATGTTTTGATGTTTCCATGTGTGTGTTTTTATTGTCAAGATTCCTCCATCTTCACGACTTGTGATTTCCAAGAAGCCAGGTGAGAGCAGCCCAGTACTGAAATGGATAAACACACACACATCTACTATGGAAAAGGATGTAAAGGGTAACAAAGTAAGTGATACAAATATACTCAGTTAAACATTGTATAATGTCATATAGGTCATCCACAAATACATACTATACATCACAGCAAAATATGTGAACAGGATGGGGCCTCTTATTCAATTTTTCTTTGCTAACTAAAGTTCTACTAGAAGAGCAGAAATCACTAATGTATTTAAACAAATGCAACACAGAAACACAGGCTACTGGATGCTCAGTTAGAACATTGTTTAAAGTATTTACCTGTTCCTTACAGATTGTAAAACAGCCACCTTGTCCAATACAATTTATTCAGCCGGTCCAGATTGTCAGGTGGAATAACATGGAAAGACTGCCAAACCAGGTATGTGATTTTAATGGTAGCTTACGTAAAAAAAACAAAACCGAAAAAAAAACAAAAAGCAAAACAAAACAAAAAAAAACCCACATTGTTCTTTACCGTCAACCACATTTTGCTGTTGTTTTTTTTAAGAGTTTGAATGTTCAATACTATTGAATTTATACACTTTATTATTGGTCACATTAGTCAGTCACATTTGACTTCCTCTCATAACCTCACCTATCAATTACTGCTGATATTAATTTTAAACCATTTGGAATTTTGTGCCTAATTTGCTTCATTATGCTTTATTTGTTTGTTTGTTTTTTTGCCAGACACCCATAATTCAAATACATAGAGCAGATGATAGAAATGCTTTTCACATGAGACAAGTGATCTCCAATCGAATTGACCAGGTAATCATATTTCTTTGCTTGCAGACTTGCAGGATTCAGTGGTTTGATTTTCAAATAGCGCGATCTGTCAAGTGGTGGTGTAATTTTGAAATTTTTTTCTTTTATTAGAGGAAGAGACACACACTGACCAATATTCCATGCTCCATTAAGAGAAGTCCATTAATTTTGAGTGGATAAAAAGAGTTTAATGTGAATTTGTGAATCTCTCTGTGCTCTAGAAACTCCACATTCTCCGTGGCCCAGGGGAGGAGCTTGGTGATTATGCTCCTCATGTCTATGCAGAGGAGGGAGAATCTGTGCCTGATGCCCATTTGGATGTCATCTCCATACCAGAGAGTGATTTTGGTTCAGTCAAGCTTAGGTATCTGGGCCAGAGATTCAACACCCTCGCATCCATATGCAGAGCAGATGTCACAGGGAAGAAGTAGTTTGCTCTGAAACCAGCAGGGGCTGTGTAGGGGCTAGAAAAGCCTTAATTTATGTTTCTACCTTTTTAAAATTTGAGGATCATGATTGTAAGATATAATGCTGAATCTGCTGAGAAAATCATACATAATCTACATAATCCACAAGGCCCTCCTGATCCTTGAGAGAAATATCATGACTTGCACTAAAAACATTATAACTTCAAAATGAGAGAAGAGCGGAAAATGTACAGAAGGATGTTATTACATGTATCATATGTTTTCATATGTTGGCTTATGATCATTTTATGCATTAAAACTGTAACCTTTTAGAATTGTAACCATCTCTAATTTAATGAGGGACTGTGCTGACAGCGTTAAATGTCTCTACAGCTTTGTTACTGAATTCACCATTACTATGCTGTGCCTTTTAAGAGCAAAAAATCCTATAAACTAGCTACAATAAAGCAAGAAAAGCATGGCATAAGCACAACTGAATTGCTTCGACAGGTTAAAAAAAAAAAGTAGAGTCGGCACAAACAACTGAAATAATATGCTGCCATTCCAGTGGAAGAGCTATGCTAAATGGCTAACCAATTCATGCAAAAAGCCAACAGGTTATCCTTTGAAAGCATATCCGTATGCACAGTATTTACAGTGCATATGGAAAGATTTCAGACCCTTTCAAGTTTTCCATATTTTGTTATGTTTCAGACTCATCTTAAATGGATTTAATTCATTTTCTTTCTCATTAATCTACATACAATACTCCACAATGAAAAACAGGTTTTTGGAGTGTTTTGTTAAAAATTAAAAATAGAAGACTGAACTATCCCATTTACATAAGTATTCGGACCCTTTGTTATGACACTTGCAATTGAACTCTGCTGCATCCTACTTCTATCAATGGTCCTTGAGATGATTCTATAACTTGACTGGAGTCCACCTGTGCCAACTGAACTCACTGGACGTAATTAGGAAATGCACAAACCTGTCTATATATAAGGTGTGACAGTTGATTGTGCATGTCAGAATCAAAACCAAGCCATGAGGTCAAGATAATTGTCCATAGACCTGTGAGACGGGATTGTGTCAGGACATAGATTTGGGGAAGAAAATTTCTGCAGCATTGAAAGTGCCCAAGAACACAGTAGCTTTCATCATTCTCAACTAGAAGAGATCTGGAACCACCAACAGTCCTCCAAAATCTGGCCACCCAGACAAACTGAGTAATCAGGGACGAAGGGCCTTGGTCAGACAGGTAACCAAGAACCCAATGGTCACTATGAATGAGATCCAGAGTTCCTTTGTGGAGATGGGAGAAACTTACAGAGGGACAACCATCAGTGCATCACTCCACCAGTCAGGCCTTTACGGTAGAGTGGCCGGATGGGAGCCATTCCTCACCAGAAGCCATATGACAACCCGCTGGGAGTCTGCCAAAAAGCACCTGAATGACTCTACCAGGCTGTCACGTGTCATGTCCTGAAATGGCTTCCCAATACTGGATGCAGCGGGCCAGCGCCAGAAGGACCAGAAACCAGGGCACTATGACGGATCCCCTGAGAGGTGCAGTGAGTTTCTGGGAGAGTGCCTCCTGTACTTCTTGCTTAATGGCATCCCCAGCATGCTATGTGAGAGTTTTCTGTGAAGCCAGCTACAAGGAGTTTGTCACCCTGTTCCGCCTTACCTTTGACCCCCAGTTCATGGCTTTGGCTGAAAAGTTAAGAGGAGGAATGAGGAGTGCTCTGTCTCCAGGGTGTCCATTCCAGTGCCAGTGGCAGTTCCCCAGTCTGTTCACCAGCCTGCTCTAGTCCTGGCCGGCCTCCAGCCCACTCCAGGGTCTCCTGGTCCTGTCCCTGTTTTGTTCCCTCTCCCTATGTCTGTTCCAGGTCCTGCTCCTACTGCTGCAGAGGCAGTGCTCACCGCTGGGTTTCCCACACCTGCTCCTGATCCTGTCCCAATCTGACCTGATCCTGCTCGTGCCACCGCAGAGGCCATGCTCGCCCCTGGGTTTCTAGTCCCTGGTCCTGTTCCAGTTCCTGATTTGGTTCAGGTTTATGTCTCTGTTCTGGTGCCTGTCCCTGTTCTAGTTTTTGATCCAATTCCAGTTTCTGGACCCGCACCAGCTGCCCTGGAGGTTCCTCCCTCGGCTCCTCCCTCAGCTTCTGTCCCCGCTCCAGTCACCTCAGAGGCTCCTCCTTCGGCTCCTGATCTCGCTCCAGTCGCCTAAGAGCCTCCTCCTTCAGCTCCTGATCCCACTCTTGTCACCTCAGAAGTCCCTCCTTCAGCTCCTGTCCCTGCTCCAATCACCTCAGAGGCCCCTCCTTCGGCTCCAGTCCCCACTCCAGTCGCTTCAGCGGTCCCGGCCCTGGCTCCAGTCATTAGGTGGGGGGTACTGTCACGCTCTGTCCCTCTCGGTCCCTTTTTGTTTCTCTAGTTCATCTTGTTTTTCCCCCCTCTAGTGGTCAGTTGTGGTTTAAGTCTTTATTTACTTCCTGTTTCCCTGGTTCGTTCCTGTTTGAGTTCTGTTGGTTTAGCCTTGTTAAGTTCATTCACTCCACCTGCTTTCAGTTAGTTTCCCTCATTTAGCTGTGTATTTATACTCCTGTGTTTTCCCTGTTTCTTTGTCTTGCATTGTTTGATGTGAACTCCACGTCTCATTGGTTTTTTGTTTGCCCTGTTCCTGAAGATGGCTCTGTAAATTTTGATATTCTTTGTTATGCTTATTGGTAATAAAGCAACCACTAACCTGCATTTGTATCCAGCGCCTTTATCACAACGTCACAAATGTAGACCTGTCACAGAGACCAAGACAAAGAGTTCCAAAACAGATACATATAGTTTGGTGGCAAAGGGGGTGACAAAACAATAGAATGTAACGAATACATGGATATATGCGATGATAAATATATCAACTGAGATTTACAATATACTGTATTATTTTACAATTTGTCTTATCAAAAAACAAAATAAAACACATTAAGGATTATTACAGAATAGCCTGATGTTTGGTCTCTTCAGGCAAATAGATATGGTGGTTGGCTCTGCCTTCCCCCTTGGAACTTTATAAATTGTCCTTGTTTGTATCCGGCTCCCATTTCTAGCAGATCAAGTGAGATATTGTATGGGGTGAAAACTGGACTGTTGTTATGGCCTGTGTCACAATGTAAAACATATCACCTACAGATTACACTGTTTCACCAGCTGTAAATAAATGGATATATATACTATTCCTGTGAAGGGCTGATACTGAAATACAGTTAAACAACTGGCTCCACACCTAACTAGGAACTACTTTTTGTGTAATAATCTGAACAGTCTTTGGAACACAACTTTAGATTCCATTATATAAACAATTTACAATTTAGCATTTAGCAGACGCTTTTAACCAAAGCGACTTACAATCAGTGCATCGGTCGGTAAACCACCACCAGTACAGGAGAGAGCAGAAACAGATACTAAAATGGCTCAAATTAAATCAGTTATTTGGAAGGACAAAGCATAGTCAACTCTGTATTCCATTTCTCTAAAATGAAGTGGAGTACAACAAGATTCAGTGCTGAAAACTACTTTTAGTACTTCTATTTGTGCCTTTTTATATCTGTTCTGCATAGCCATAATTCTCCTGAAGTCTCAACCAATCTTTGTTTTGGCCAGTTTTACAAGTTCTCCTTCTTTTAACTGTTATTACTACTACTATTATCATTATTACTGAACCTAGTCCTTACTTTCAAATACCTCAAATCTGAAATGTTTTTTTTAAATAGTACACAGTGTAATAAATCTCTCCATTTTTAAAACATTTTCACAGTAAAATAAGATGAATTAGATAAAAATATTATCTATCCCATTTCTTTACAGAGCTTTGAACCCAGTTCAGTTTAATTTCACTCCTATATTTATTTTACTGTAAATGCATTCACTATTGTGTTCATTGTCATCTACTTAGACGAAAGAGTAACACCCTGAACACTACACAGTATTTTTCTAAGATTAAGTTTAGTACAACCAGAACATATTTTTAGATTTAATAATGTAATGCTAAAAACTTTTTCCTCCTAACATGCAGAGTATTTTTCTGTCTTTTGTCAAATGTATAGCTATGTTTACTCTGCAAAGGTACATTTGAAAAAAATGTTGCTATACTAAAATGATCCCTGTTAGGGAAATAGTGAGGGATTACTACATAAAAATAGGGAATAGCGAATTATAATAATCATAATTATAATGACAATCAGAATCAGAATCAGAATCATGGGTTTGTCTTTAGCCCTTTTTTTATGGAGCACGCACATATGAATTTGTTGGTCACTGTGGAGAATGCAGAGGCCTTCTTTTCCTGTGAAGTAAAAGGACGTCCATCTAAAGGCCTTTTGAATGTAGTGTACTCCAGGACTTTAAATATGATGCAGCATCTGGGTGTCGCACTAAACATTACTGTATAGAACGTGCAGTCAAAAGCAGTCCTGTGACCAGAAACAGACCATTGATGAACAGGGCACAGGGTGGCTGACAAATTGTGCATGGCAACATATAGGTTACAGTCTGTAACTGGGCATCCATGTAGTGTTTCTTTGAGGTAGGTATATACCACATCAAATAGCCAGTGAGTGTCAGTCCACAGCAGATGTTTCTGACAAAGGTGATAGTGATTGCATAGTCTAATTATTCAATTTGAGAGGCAGTTCAAAGAACACTATCAATCTGGACTCTCTTTCTCTCTTTCTCAACCCCCCCCCCCCCCCCCACACACACACACACATACACACATACACACACACACCAACACATACACTGATTACAACTGAACATATAAATATCCACAAACAGCAGGAAGAGAGCCATGAGGACCTTGTCTTAAAAAAAAAGCAAAAAAAAAACTGGCATCATATTTCTTCTGAAGGAGAAAGAAAGGAACATCAATGTATTTTTTTACCACTCTTTGAGCCATAAATTGTGACTGTATTTCTATCAAGGTTTGCCTTAGTACAAAGGTGAATAAATTGCGTGAAAACAAAAAAACACTTCTAGGAAAAGCTGTCTCCATGCTCCACTAGTCACGCCACTGATACTGACTATGAAGTTCGGCACAAAGGATGGCATGAGTTAGTTGTGCAAAAGTATATTTAGAAATGTCAGTGTGTCACACAACTGGTTAAATAAGTTGTCTAGTCAGATCAAAAACTATCATGTTGTAGCCTTCTTTATCAAACATTGTCAAACAGTGACCTTCAAAAGAATTTTAAAAGTATCTGACCCAGCCTGTTCTTTCTGTTCTTCACTATCAAATCTATTTTGTGTGAAGTGTTTTAAAAGAAACGTTTTCTTTTTAACCTTCAAATGCTTTGTTGTAAAGGTGATTTCCACAGAAAGAGTTGAGTGGGCTGACATGGCACTCCTTGGATTCAAAAACAGGTTAATAGCAGGCATGCACTGTGATTCATGACAAAGATAAATATTGACTCGAAGTAGCACTGAATCTTGATTGTGTGAATTTCCACAGTAAGAGAATAAAACCTGACACCCATTTAAAGAATTTCCTTTAAGGATGTGACCCATATAGTCCCTTGAGTGCACAGAGTTTTGCAAAAACTTTATTGCTGTGTGAGTGAAACTAATGGTTAGTGCTAGTGGGGAATGAGTAGTAGTAAATCTCGTGTCCTGATTGTGTAAACTGCACCACTGCTGTTTCTTTGCTGTTATAGTACTGGAAAATGACCCAGTACTCATAACTTCTCAGGTATAATTCCTTATCTCAACAACAGAAGAAAAAATAGTTAGAGCCTGAAAAAGAAAGCAAATTTTTCCCTCCTCCAGTTAAAGTATTATATCATCAGGCAGGGAAGCTCCAAAATGATGCACTATTCAAATTGTCATGCCAGCTAAAGGGATGGATATAATGTAACTATATAGTGACTATATCAAGCACAGAGAAACTTGCTGTAGGCCTAAAAGTAAAATCACTCCTAAAAGTACAATCTTGCCTGTACGATCTTTTTAGGCCTAAAAGTGCATCTTGTGTGTCTTTAAAGCAAACAATAAAAAGTTTTAAATTCATTGTGAAATGTGAAATGTGACATGTCTGGGGCTTTTAACTTACCTCAGACTGTTGTTTTAACATTTTTGGCCGTGTCTGGTTACAATCTGGGCGGCACGGTGGAGCAGTGGGTAGTGCTGTTGCCTCACAGCAAGGAGGTCTTGGGTTTGATTCCCGGCCGGGTGGCCAGGGTCCTTTCTGTGTGAGTTTGCATGTTCTCCCCATGTCTGCATGGGTTTTCTCCAGGAACTCTGGTTTCCTCCCACAGTCCAAAGACATGCAGGTTAGGTGAATTGGAGACACTAAATTGCCCCTAAGTATGAATGTGTGTTTGTCTGTGTGTCTGCCCTGCAATGGACTGGCGACCTGTCCAGGGTGTTTCCCTGCCTTTTGCCCTATGAGCGCTGGGATAGGCTCCAGCACCCCCCCGCGACCCTAATAGGATAAGCGGCTTAGGTAATGAGTGAGTGGTACAATCTTTTATTTGCATCTCAAAAACAATAAGTGTCGTCCATTCAGAGCTGTACAGCTTTACATCCCATGTCCTGTAAGCCATACAGTTACCCTTCAAACTGAGAACTCCAAAGGGAGACTGATAAATTACAGTAATCTGGATCACACCTCAGTGTCATCAGTTCAAGGTAACCGAAAGCAGTGTTATTTCTTTATGTGTGACTTTCCCATGTGTTTATATAGTTAGTTCCACTATAGTTAGTCCCCTACTTAAGATGTAATCATGATGTTTCAGATGCACCAAAAATGTCTTTCTGAGCAACACAGCCACCTCTGGTTGAGAGGAAATACTGTAAATGTCAGAAGAATCCAACATGTATTTATATATTGAATGAGTGTAATGAATGTAATGTCCTGACAAGTGTCAACACATGCTGCTAGATAAGCATATCAAGCTTTTTTCAGAAGACATCTTTTCAGTAGGTCCATTAATGCTTACAGTTTTTTATTTTTACATATACAATTCTTCAGATGTTGCACTCCAGTGCTGCTGAATAGATGGTATGTGGGTTGCGTGGGTTGCCTTGTTGATCTACTAACAGTCAAATCATAACAAAAAGTAACTGAGACAAGGACGCTGTGAGAAGTGACTAGGCTGGTCGAGGCAAAACGTAAACAAAACCATGTTAACGTGTACTGACAAATGCAAAGGTTCTCATTCAGTGAACACTGGAGCATTTGGGGAAATCTCATAATTATACCTGACTTCACTTTCCTCTGAAATGGATTATCCTCATTAAGCAGGTGGGAGGGTAGTCAGCTTCTAAATATTAGAGGACGACAAAAAGCCATTGAGTCTAAATAAGAACTTTGATGGTACAATTTAAGCTATGTCCAGAATTCTTTTGACTTCCAAACTGAAATGTAAATAGCCTGATACAAAGGTAACTCTGTAACTCAACAGAGAAGCTAAACCTTTTGTTGTTTTCAAAACTACAGTAGGTCATTTAAGCATAAGATATACTGAATGAATGTTATCTCATCTAGCTCCAAACTGAAGTGAAACTGTCATGACACATATCTAGGTTAATTATAATTGCTTCATATTACTGTACTCAGATATAAAACCCAGCTCATGCTTAACAGATGACTTGCTGGTATGTAAACATGGGAAAAGTGAAAGGAAATTACCATTTCAGTTGAATTTCTAAAGAATCTCCCTCCCACTGTGATGTCAACAAAGGCGTCCAGTCAGCTCAGAGCACTGCAGTTTTGTGGACAAGGCTTTTGAGGATCATCGTTACCTGTGACCACAGCACATTACCTGTGACTGCAGAATGTCCAACAATATGATCTCTCTTTTGCTGATCATGGTGAGTAGTCCATTTTGAACATGCATTTTATCATCTACAACATATGAAGAACGGTTGATCAGTGATCTGTGTTTAATTGTAGTTTCAGATTGCTTTGAGATTTGGGATAACAAACGGGCCTGCTAGAATTAATACCAACTGAATTCTTTAGTATGTTTAAAAACAAAACCATAAGCATGTGTATTGTGTGTGTGTATGTGTGTGTGTGTGTGTGTGTTTATGTGAATGCAGTACTGACAAGAGAGCAACCTGTACATTTAAACTATCTATGCAATACTTGAAGTCCTTACAAGATAAAAGCCTATCGACATTTGATTAATTCCTACTGTTCTCTTTCATCTCAATGAGCGAATGAGAAAAAAAAAAGCATCTCAGGCCCAGCCTTTTCATTTCATTACCTTAGTGTGTCAACGCTATTGAGGTGACCTCAGAAAAGCAGTGGTTCCGTCAGAAGAGAGCCTGGATCATAGATTCCTTTAGTATAGAGGAAGAGCACCCAGGGCCTTTTCCTTATGAGCTAGGACAAGTGAGTATGTAAAAGTAAATGTATGGAACTACATAAATCAAATGTATCTTTTCTTCTGGGATTAATACAATATAAGTAGGGCATTATTCTGATGTTAAATAAGATGTGTTTTTCTTCAGCTTAGTTTGGAGAAGAAGTTCATGCTTAATTTCGTAGTCCACGGTCAAGGTGTGGATGAGGATCCAAAAGGCATTCTTGAAATTGACAATGAGGGAGTCATTACGGTCCACAAAAAAGTTGACTACGAGAAATACAAGGTTCTTCGGGTATGAATCATTCTTGCTCCTTCTTGATATTGAGAAGAACCATGGGCCTCATTCACCAATATCTTTCTAAGTTTTTTCTTAAATTTGTTCTTGAGAAAGGTCCTAAGAAAAAGTCTACGTCAGATTCATGATGTATTCTTAAACCGCAGGATTGTTCACATCTTCGTTCTTATAATGATGAATCCCATTGTCATCGTAAATTGAAAGCGGGTACCAGTGGTTCCTAATTAACATAGGTAAACGCTCCACCAATCCCCATAATAGGTCATGCAGGGCTGTGTGCACATACAGAAATCTATGGAAGCCCATTTCGGCCACATTAAAAAAAAAAAGGTTTCCTTAACTGCGGCTTTATTTCTTGGAATTTGATGTTATTTCACGGAATTCAGACTTTATTTCTCACAATTCCAACTTTATTTCTCGGAATTCCGCCTTTATTTCCCTCACAATTCTGACTTTATTTCCCTCACAATTCTGACTTTATTTCTCATAATTCTGAGTTCTTCTCCAACAACCAACAAGTAGCTTGAGCCATCACTTCTGCGCCCGCTTTAATGATTCAATGCAAATTGCATACAGTAACAGGCAGGAGCGAAGGCTACAATGTCTGCTCTGTCCAGGTATTTTGATATTTATCCATATGTAAAAGTAAAACTGACTGATTCTCACACACCTGCTTTACAGCCTGTCTGGTTTCAGATGGGATAACCCATAAGTAGTGTATGTAAAACTACTGCTCACTTATCACAGTCTCCATCAGTTGTTCTCATACTGCTCTCATACATACATATTCTCATAGTGCTCTTTTGTTCATAGTACAAAAGTATGAATAAATATGCACTACATTCTGGAGTGTTACTTGAAATGTTAGTGTAATGTTTATTTATTTTAAAAGACCATAATGCTTTGTAAAATAATGAAAATTTCTATTACAAATGATGAAAATCTTATTGTAATTTCAATCCTATAATACAGCTGTAGAATTGAAGAAAACGCAATAAACAATTATTTAGCACAAACAATTATTTAGCATGTGAGCTCTCAAATGTACACCAAGTCTGCTCTTGAGTGTGCATTGTTCTGACCTAAGAACAAATCCCAAATAAGAAAACACTGGTGAATGTCAGAAAACTGCATTGGTGGGTATTAAGAACAAATTTCTACTTAAGAATGGTTGGTTTATGAGGCCCAATGTTCATAACTGCTATTGTTCAATTGCTATACCTCGATGACTATTTTCCACATCAGCATTGTCGTTTATATTATTGGTCACACAACTTTCAAATTGGCAAAAAAGTTTTTTAATGATAATTTATGATGAAATAACAAAAGAAACAATAAGAACAACAGTAATATCCAAGTCTTAGTGCTAATAGTGGTAGCAATTATAAGGGACCATTGGAATATAGGTGTTCTGATTTTTTGACAATTAAATCCTGATTCTTTCTCATTGCAGGTCAGATTTGAAGCAAAATACATCTCTACTGGTGAAACACAGACAAATCTTGCAATAGATATAAGTATAAAAGACATCAACGATCATGCTCCGCAATTCTCATCAGAAAAATATGAAGTCAGTGTGCAAGAATCAACTCAACAAGGTATGTCCTTGAGGAGAAGTGTAACTGAGCTACTGTGGCTTGTCTGCAGTAATTGGAAAAAATATTGTCTGTTGTTTATTTATTTATTTTTTACTTTTCTTTGCATTCCTTGGTGGTTGTGCAGGAGAACATCTAGTAACCTTGAGCGCAGCGGACGGTGATGATTCAAGAACCAACAATGGCACTTTTTCTTTTACAATCGTCTCAGTTACTCCCAACAATGACAACGTAAAGTTCTTCATCAAAAAACAAGACAGTCAAATTGCAGAAATCTCTTTCAAGGGCTGTTTGGATTATGAGGTAAACACACTTTCTCTATTTTCCACATATTCCTTTTCCCTATTTACCACATATTCCTATATCCATATTGTTTGCTTGCCCTGCGAAGGACTAGCGACCTGTCCAGGGTGTTTCTCTGCCTTTCACCCAAGGAGTGCTGGGATAGGCTCCAGCACACCATGTGATCCTAATTAGGATGAGATGCTTAGAAAGTGAATGAATGAATATTTTTTGCTGTGCGTACTTTTCAGGCTTGTTTCTACTTTTAGTCTAACCCTGTTTTTGTTTTCCTTTTTTTTAAAGAATGTTTAATTGATACTGAAGTTTAAATAGTAAACGTTTTGCTTGATACTAAATCTGTGTTGCATATCTCTATGCAGACAGCTCAGAAATATACCATCCTGGTTGAAGCAAAGGATCATGGAGAGAAAGTGCAATTATCCAGCACAACTACAGTGATAATCAACATTATTGACAGAAACAACCATCTACCTGTGTTTTCTGGTCTAACAGTGAGTAAATACCTTTTAATTACTACATTACTACACATTAACGTGTAGCACATTATTATATCTTGATCATATCGCTGTTACAGTTTTCACTTATTATATTCATTTATCATATCTATCATAATCTAACGCAATGTTACTTTTGACTGTCTCTCCCTGTGTATTATCTGTGTCCACTTAGGTTCTTATTTGATGTAAATAATTCTAAATGGTAATAAATTTATCATAGATTTTATTCATGTATTTTATTTAAGTGGATTATGATATTTAGTTTTTGGAAGTTTTAGAGTTTGTAGTAAAACAAAATCTGCTTATTCTTGTTCGCATTGTTACTACTATCATTATTATTACTGAACCCTTTCTTTTTCTTATCTTTTCTTATCTTAATTCAAATAATATCACATAATGCTATAAATCTTTCCAACTTTAAAACATTCTCAAGATGAAATAAACATAATGAAAATGTAATTATATGAACAATTTTCATTTCATTCCAATCCTATATTTATTTTGCAAATTGTTTAAACTTATTTTAAACTCATTCATTATTTTATTAATTTATGATTAAGATTTTAATTTGTGATGAAAAATGCATTTTTCTAAACTTAAGTGTCATACAACTTGAACACACTATGGGATTAAATGATTTAATACATGAAATGCCTTTTCTGTTCACAAATGCAGAAAACAACTTGAATTCTCCTACAATCCCAGTTGATTGTTATTTTGGTTATATTGTACAGGGTACTGGAAATGTGAAGGAGAGAGAGACAGATATACCTGTTTATCGGCTGCAAGTTACTGACAGAGATACTGAAAAAACAGCAGCCTGGAAAGCCAAATATATCATTAATGGGGACCCATGGAAATATTTCAAGATTGAAACTGACCCTGCTTCTAATGAAGGAGTCATAACTGTCGTCAAGGTAAGGATGAATAAATAAGTACAACAAATAAATAGATATTTAAATATGGTGCATTCACTCTATCATAACATCCGCCATCACTTCTCAGATCACCAGTGCACCAGAAAATAAACTTTTTTTTTGTTTGTTTTTTGTCTTTCGTAAGATGTATGCCTATGTTTACTCTGCAATCATTGATGAGAAAAAGTATGTAATACTTTGCTTAGTATGTAGAACCTAGTACTTGCTTAGTATGTAATGTTTTGCTTATGTATTGCAGTAGTACATGAGCAAAGACAACAAAAAGATTTTCCAACAATCTAATTCCTACTGTTGTAAAATAGTGCCAAAAGACAGTTTTTAAAAGGCTTAAAATGTTATTATGATTGCTACAACTATCAGCACTGTTACTATTTCTACTACCACTACTACTACTACTACTACTACTACTACTACTACTACTACTACTACTAACACTCATAATAATAATCAGAGTCATGGATTTGTCTTTAGCCCTTGGACTTTGAGGAGCACGCACATAGGAACTTGTTGGTCACTGTGGAGAATGAAGAGGCCTTCTTTTCCTGTGAAGTAAAAGGACGTCCATCTAAAGGTCTTTGGGATGTAGTGTACTCCAGGACTTTAAATATGACACAGCATTTGGGTTTCCCACTAAACATTACTGTAGAGGATGTCAATGACCCTCCTGTATTTACAGAGGCTGTCAAACATGTAACTGTCTTTGAGAATGTGGTACCAGGAAAACAGCTGGAGACTTTCACTGCTCAAGACCTGGACAGGAGACATAGTAACACTTTTGAGTAAGTGTGTCATTAACGTTGTGCAAAGTATTTAAATCAAACTAAACTGTTAAATTAACAAAATTCTCTTAGGCAGTATGATGGTATGCAGGCACTATGGTGAAATAAGGTTATCCAGCTAACCAACCTCTTCTCTCTCTCTCTCTCTGTTAGGTTCTTTAAAGGAAATGATCCAGCAAACTGGGTAACTGTGGATTCAAAAACTGGTCAAGTTTCAACAGCAAAAGTTATTGACAGAGAGTCGTCCTTTGTGAAAGACAGCACATACACAGTTACCTTGCTTGCAGTTGATAATGGTGAGGACTGGCTTGCAGAAGTAGGGATTGTGTGAGAAAAGGAATTTAATAATACAATTTTCAAGTGCATATAATATACAACACATTTATCCATTTTACCTTCACCTCTGGTCATTTAAAACTTTAAGTGAACTAGCTGTTGTTGCTAAAGGCTTGCTAAAATCAAAATGTGATATCAGCAACAGCATTTGACCTGACCTGATGTGCTCTTTATTATCTTTCCTTTGACTGACAGGTGAGCCACCAATGACAGGCACAGGAACCCTGATTATTCACATTAAAGACCAGAATGATAATGTGCCAGTTCTCTCTGAAAATAAACTGAACTTGTGTCTGTCTGATGAACCCACAAGAACCAAACTCAGTGCTGTAGACCCAGACCTTCCACCCTACAGTGGGCCATTCCTCTTCGAACTCATAGGGGATGTGGAGGGGAAATGGAGCCTGGATCCATTTAATGGTAAAACTAAGAGCTTTCTCTGAGTTTTAAAGCTATAATTATACCAGTGGTCACATATTAACAAATTACCTGAAGTCACTAAAATCATACAAACACAATGAAAATAAAAATGGAATGAAAGAAGACATGTGTATTGTTCACCACAATCAAACCAAAATTAGATTGAGAGTCATTTTTGCTACTTTTCCACTTTTGTTTAAAAAAAACACACACACACACACACACCTCTCTTTTGTGAATGATTCATCCCCTCTTGCTCCAGGGACTGTGAGCCTTGTCAAAGGCAACTCTGTACATGCAGGAAACTATACACTAACCCTGAAGATTTCTGACCTACAAGAGAAATATTCGTTGCAGCTCTTGTCTGTGGTGGTTTGTGATTGTTCAGTCACGTCTGACTGTAGGCATAGAAAAACATCTACTTGGCTTGGTGGTGGAGGTGTTGGGATAGTCTTTCTCACACTTCTCATTCTATTGGGTAAGCCAAGCATTTCATAACAACGTAAAAACAATGTGATTCACTTATTCATAAATCTCTTATCATTTTCGGACAAGTTCAAGCTCTTTTTTAGTTCTGTTAATCTAAGCTTTTTAAGGATATACAAAGTAAATGCTTGCGCAGCCACCTAAAAACAGTATAAGTTTCCACTGAACCTGTTCCCAAAATATGTTTAAATATTTCCGTATCTAATTATTCTTTATCATTTTAGTTTCAAATTTTCAATAAAGCTATGTTACAAAATTGATTTAGCCCCTAACTGACACACTTAACTGGCTTCCCGGATAAAATCCAGGCCAGTCTTACACATCGTAAGGGACAGTTGTCAAACGTGTTGTAAATTTGTGAACTAACATGTTATGCTGACTTTTAGTTCTAGTGGCTTTCTTTCTGAGCAGTAGTCAACTTAAAATGGTTTATTATGTCTACCAAAGGTGTCCTGCTGATGGCCTGCTCTGCTACGTGTAAGAGCAAAAAAACTGTTTCATGGATTGTTGATGAAGTGTCTCCGAGCTATCTGCTTGAAAGCAACACTGAATGTCCAGGATGTGACTGCATAGTGAGTGGGGGATGTGGGTGGCATTAGACAAGAGCTGTTTGTGGAAATCAGCAAAACTGGATTTTAACTCAATGTTGACGTTGAAAATGTTTCAGAGAAATGGAGCATGGTTGTTTTTATAAATGAGTTTAAAAGGAGGGCTCTGGCTGTTTGTGAAGAAAAGAAATCACTAGCAAAAGAAAGGAATAAGAGTAGAAAAATTGTAATTTCACGTTATTTACAAATGTAATTAAGAAAAAGTAAGAATTCTTCTTTTTTTGTATTACAAAAGTATTTCTTAACTAATGCTCAGATGTCTGAATTACAATGTGAACTTCTCCTGTAGGTACCCTATGTTAAATCCCCACACCAATCAGCATGTATTACTCCCCATGATATGGTGCAGACAGATAATTTGTGGGGACACACAGAATATAAGTGGGAGGAAAAAGTTTCCAGAAACATAACTGAGGCTTCCCATCAGACAAAACTAATCTCTCAGGAGATTGAGCATGTAAGTTTTACAACAGTGTTATTAAAAATACCTTGACTTGGAAAAAAATGTTGTATTCATTCTCTCTCTCTCTCTCTCTCTCTCTCTCTCTCTCTCTCTCTCTCTCTCTAGATAGATAGATTCTTAATTGTCCTTTTTTAAAGGAAATTTGTTGCCACAGTCTGTACACAGTCTGCCTCACATAAATACATGGGTTACATAAATACATACATACACATATGCACAAGAATATACACATTTATAATAGATACGGCCACATTTATACACATATTCCCTCCCACCTATATAAACATATACTTGTACACATATACACACGCACATAGTGCTGTTACACATCATAGTCCTTGGGGTGTTTTGTTTAATGATGCTATCGCAGACGGAACAAAACTCCTGCCATAGCGTGCCCGTTTCTAGACCAGGGGTCTGTATCTGCGACCCGATGGAAGCAGTGAGAAGAATTGGTTTAGGAGGTATCTGAGGTCATGTGCGATAGTACGTGCTCCACTTGTGATGGCTTTACTGTTGAGGTCTGAGAGGTTGGGGGTGGGGAGACCAATCATTTTGGAGGCACTGTGTGTAATGCATAGGAGTTTGTTTCTGTTGGAGAGAGTTAGCATGTTGAAAAAACAGGGGGAACAATAAAGGAGAATAGGTTGGAGTATGCTTTTGTAAAGCAGCAACAGAAGGAGGGGGGTAACAGAAAGTGCAGAAAGAGAGTTTTTGGATGGGAGAGATGGCATTTGTGGATGTCAGTGATGTGTTGGTCAAAGCTCAGTTTATTGTCTAGGATGAGTCCAAGGTATTTGAAACACTCTACCACCTCAACAGTTCCGTTTTGCACTTTTTGCCAAATCTAGGGCATTATAGAAAATAAAATGGCTTGCAGTACAGGCTTTTAATGGTTTTGGTATACAGAAAACACGTTTGTCTTCCATCCTACAAAGTTTGGTGGGGCTAGGAACAATACTCGTCAAGATATTAATGCCCAAACATGGCTTCCATGATAAAGCTTTTTGAGGCTAGAAAAATGAAATAATATCAAGGGCTGAAAAAAATATGAACACATATATATACAGGCCGACCAAGTAGGACTCCACTTCTCCAAGACAGAAAGAAGAAAGCTTTTGGTCATTAATTCTGTGGTCGGACGACCAAAAGCTTTCTTCTTTGTCCAGGTGAGCTTGTGCAAAGGGTAGGCGAGCTTTTGTGTGCCTGTCTTGGAGAAGTGGAGTCCTCCTTTGTCAGTGTCCATGGAGACCAGCTTTGTGCAGTGTCTGCTGGAGTGTCTGCCTTGAGATGTTGGTACCAGGATTGCTCAGATTCATGAACATGGCCTTGGTGGTGATGCTTGGATTCTTCTTGGCATCTTGCACCACCATTCTTGCCAGCAGAGGGGTCACTTTTGGCTTTCTACCCCTACCCTTTGAGATTTGTCTACACAACACAGGTTACACTACTACTATTATAGTTGTAGCCTACTGATATACTGTTAAATATAGGCCTACTCAGTTCTAAACAGACACATCACCTGTTTTTTTTTAAACCCTTCATATAAACATAATTTTACTTTAGGCCTATTTGTACATATTCTGTAAAGTGTAACATAAGAATTTGTAAAATGTAACATGGTTTCTGTATAAAAAATCTACCTGACAGAAAACATTATTTTAACACTGTCATGTTATAATTTTAACTGTATTGTACTGTTTTTTGTATTACAGTTTTTCTGTGTTTAAACTACAGTAATCTGTAAATTCTACAAAGAAATATGACTCTTTCAGCATATTATTACTTTAAAAGAGTTGTATTTAGTTCAGTATTTTACTATGGGACACTGTAAATTAAACACGGCTTCATTATTTTTCTATTTACATTTTTTTGCTATCAAGATTTTACAGCACTTCACTCTTAATTTTACACACATTTTTGACAGTGTAATTCCTTTTCCATTCTTTAGAAACTCAATGCTTTTCTGGATCTAGAGGAGAAACCAGGTCATTATGAGCCCTCCATATATGCCTACGAGGGTGACTATGATGGTAACACCAACCTGGATGCCATCTCTATACCAGACAGTGGCTTCACACTGGAAGAACTAAACAACCTTGATCCCAAGTTCAAACAACTGGCATCCATTTGTCAACCGGACCTCGTGAAGATGTAGATCCAGCAAGTGCTGGTAGCAGTCTAGTAAATGATGTGCTACAAAAATGAGCAAGGAAACTGAAAACATTACAAAAGGAATCCAATTTTCAAAAGATCAAAATGGCCTCTTTTGGGCCAGGAGTGAGTTACTTGTAGACTTGAAGGTAGCTGCTGTTTTTAGCACTTCTCGATGCAGACTGGATGGTGTCACAGCAGCAAAACAAATACTTTGCTAAATTAACTTACCCAAGGCAAAGTACCTGTCAGCTTACCTTCAGTTTAGCTTCTTTTTTGTTCTTGTGTAGTTGAAAATGAAATTTTATTGCAGTGTGTCAAGGTATAGATCAGTTATTCTCAACTTTAACTGTGGTGTAACACAGTTAAAGTTTTTTTTTGTTTGTTTGTTTTTTAATGGCAGTAATTTCCCAGTTAGTTTTAATACTGCCTTTTGCCGCAAGCTTTGGAGCACAAATTATTGGGAACAATTCTGGTAAAGGACAACCATTGCATTGGTAGAAATTTCATTAGTATAATATGAATGTAATGAGTTTTGCACTGTGAATACCTATAAAATACTTGACTCTGAATAAGACTGTCAGGCAGGGAGTGGAGCTGGACCCAAGCGCAAGACACAGTGATGGTGGTAACAAAAAGGAGGACTTTACTTACAAAATATAGATAAATAAACAGGTGCAAACAGGAACAAAAACTGGATATAAACAGAGCGGCCAAACAGTGTCTTCAAACGAATGCAAACAACAATAAACAAAGGACGAGTGAAACACAAGGGCTTAAATACAGAATGAGAACTAAACTGGGGAAACGTGATTGGTACAAATTAACAAGGCTGAAACGAGGTTAATAAATAGAATAAACAGGATCAGGTGAGGGGCGGAGAGAGATAGAACAGGAGCACAAGACATTTCAAAACAAAAGTCCAAACCAAGGTGCAGGCTGTGACAAAGACAATGAACAACTGGCACACGACAGTGCTTTACCAAGCCTTTTCCGTCCCTAAAGGAAAAGTAATACCTGAAAAAGCATGACTATTTATTTGTTGTGTTAAATGTTCTAATATGGATTAAGTAATTTATGAAAGAGATGTGAAAATGTTTAAAAATGCTTAATAAAAATATTGGATAACGATAATGGGTGAGGCAGCAGTATTAAGCAGCATTAAAGGAAATTTCTGAATTGTCACAATACTCTGAATTCCTACTCCTATAGCACAACACATTCTCCCAACAAGTTGGAAATTGCTGCAGACAGAACAGATTCATCTTTCTCTCCCTACTCAGATATGTATGGCTTTTTTACAGAGTAAATCCTTAGTTCACACACAGTGGGGAATGGAGAATTCAGTACTGCTGACCTGGGTTTTAGTATTGGACTGGCTTGGGTCTCACTAGTGGCAGTGAAAACCACTGAAATGTCAGCAGAAGCTCAGTAGGGATGTGATGTTTCACAAGGATGCACCTGTTTGTCTGTTCTGTGATTAGAAAGTACCAGCCAGGAAGCAGAAATTAAATTCAACTATAATGTATTCTCTCACATGAGAAGCACTGATATACAAATGAAACAATGATACCTATGTGAATTTACATACACACACACACTTGCATTACATTATGTAAAGACTTTTTGTTGACTTTACTGTAAATGTTACTAAACATTACTGTAATGTTACTAAACATTACTCAACCACTCTAACCACTTAACCACTACTGTACCGCTTCCACTTAACACAGCCTTATGTTACCCCACATCACATACATTACTTTACTATTGCAGTCATTCATATTTACCATTATGTAACAAACAGGGGAATGTGGAATGTTCTTGACTGTGTTTTATCATGAAGGATCTATTCATGTGTAATTATGTGGAACTGATGATATAATCAAATAAATGACATCATTCTTTACTATTTTGCTCCGCTCCTTTAATTCTTCAGTCAGCATCACCAATGCAAACTTTCAAACGTATGAAAAGTCACATGAGTTCATGATCAGGTGAAACCAGTCTTGCTGTTGCATCAGCAGAAACCACAGTAGGGCGGAGCATTGTTACTGTCATCACCACAATGTGTTTTCCCATAACAGCCTGGAGTGGTTGATCCTGTTTTTTTTTTCTTTCTTTCTTTTTCAGGCAAGGCAATGAAAACAATGGGCCTCATTCACCAATATCCTAAGTTTTTTCATAAATTTGTTCTTGAGAAAGGTCCTCAGAAAAAGTCTACATCAGATTCATGATGTGTTCTTAAACTGCAGCATTGTTCGCATTTTCGTTTTTATAATGATGAATCCCATTCTCATCATATATTGAAAGCGCATGCCTGTTGTTCCTAATTAGCATAGCGAAATGCCCGCCAATCGCCATTAAAGGGCATGAGACTGTAGGGCCGTGTGCACACACGGAAATCTATGGAAGCCCGTTTCCGCCTCATTTCAAGAAAAAAAAAAGTTTGCTTAATTGCTACTTTATTTCTCGCAATTCCGACATTATTTCGAGGAATTCTGACTTTTTTCTCTCGCAATTCTGACTTCTCATAATTCTGAGTTCTTCTCCAACAACCAACAAGTAGTTTCAACCATCACTTCTACGCCCGCTTCAATGATTCAATGCAAAGCGCGTACAGTAGCAGACAGGAGCGAAGGCTACAATGTAAAAGTAAAACTGACTGATTCTCACACACCTGCTTTACAGCCCATCTGGTTTCAGATGGGATAACCCATAAGTAGTGTATGTAAAACTACTGCTCACTTATCACAGTCTCCATCAGCTGTTATATTCTCATACTGCTCTTTTGTTCATAGTACAAAAGTATGAATAAATATGCACTACATTCTGGAGTGTTACATGAAATGTTAGTGTAGTGTTTATTTATTTTGAAAGACCGTAATACTTTGTAAAATAATGAAAATTATTATTAGAAAATATTATAGATAATAAAAATATTATTGTAATTTCAATCCTACAATACAGCTGTAGAACTGAAAACGCAATAAACAATTATTTAGCAGAAACATGTGAGCTCTTAAAAATGTGCACAAGTGTGCGTAGATTCTGTTCTGACCTAAGAACAAATCCCAAATAAGAAAACATTGGTGAATGTCAGAAAACTGCATAGGTGGGTATTAAGAACAAACTTCTACTTAAGAACGGTTGGTTTATGAGGCCCAATGTTTCTCTTTCAGAAGAAAGATCCACCAATTCATTTTTTCTCCCCTGTGTGTTCTTATGAATCAGTATTTAGTCAGCGTTAAGGTTAGCATTCTCATAGCTGAAAAAAGAGAGGGTCTATGAGACCAAGAAGCCTACCTGAATCTCAGGCTGTTCAGAATCAGAGCTTATTTACTTCCGACTCTGCATTGTATTTTAACGTTATTATTACAACAGTTTAAAGTATTAAATACTATCATTATCTGGTTCACTTACAGCACTTACTGTGAGTAATGAGACACTGTTATGAGTCATTGGTAACAGTGTCTTAACAATCTTTGTGCATAAAATGATTATGAGATTATGACACACTTTCCAAGGAAACATCAAAATCAAACTCGCATAGATTTTTTACGAGGCCGCACCTATTCCAAAGATTGATTAAAGTTTAGGTAATCCCATTAAACCCTGGCTCTATTCTCAGTGTTGTAGAATACTAAATATTATGAGGAAAATTCAAATAAAATTCAAGTTGAAGTTTAACAATAAAAAGCATATAAAACATCAGTGAAATTAGGACATCATAATCAGAATTTAAATAATATATAAGTACATATAAAACAATACAAAACAAAATTAAATCAAATTAAAACTAAATTGAATTCAATTAAATCAAGAATATTGAAATGACCTCAAGCGCATACAGTCCGAGAACAGACAACACAGTAATGCTCAGTTATGTTCTCTCTCTCCCTTTAGTTTCCATCACACAAGATATGAAAATTTTAGACCTCGACATTTCTCTCTTTTCCAGTCTTACCCCATCACTCCCACCCTCCTTTTTCCTCTCCCGCATCTCTCTCTCTCTCTGCTACCTCTCAACAACATGTTGAGACACTGTCCATTGATGTGCTGCCACGATTTTCTGCCATTTAACTGACTGGTCTTCTGAACTGCTATCAAATGAACATCAGTCTGCCCTCCCTTTAATCTTCCCAGCCTCTGCATTTCTTTACCCCCTTCTCTTTCCTCGTCTTTCTTCCTCCCTCTGATACTCTATCTACCCCCAATCTTACCTTTCCCAAACACACACAAATGGCGCAAGAGTCCAGGATAGTTATAGAGCAAAGACCTCACAAAGAGAAGGACAAATGGTTGAGAGAAACACTAAGCTGTCCAGTGATGCTAGTAACATGACCAACAAACCTGCAGCACCACAATGAATGGTGCTGCAGGTATTATTTGCTGCAGGTATTGCCACAATCAGTCCCCACACAAGGATAACAATGACGACAGCAAAGTAAACACTCATATAGCAACGCTTGGCTTAGTGTATGTTATAGTGACATCTGCTGGCCATAAGAGAACACAACGAGTAGAGGTAATTTATAGCTTATCTGTCACTCTTGAGATGCTAAGCCTGTGTTTGGAATGATTACTAATTACTTTAAGTACTTGAATAATTGGTTATTTACTTTAGTATTTTGTAATTATTTGATCACACATCTAAACAAACCAAGAGGGAAAAAAAATCAAAGGTTTTCTCACCATTCCTTTGGTAATCCTTTCATGATACAGAATGAGGTCACACAAGATTCAAGACCGGGAAAATGTATCTTTCAACAGCATGGGGATAAGTCTTCACATATGAATACAGCCCAAAAATCTCATTTAAAAAATATCAGATTCACATGATAAATATAAGCTCACTCTGATCAATCTTTCGTAACCTAAAATGATCACAGATCTTCAAGAGAAATATGTGGACAAATCAGCATGCATTTTGTAAGCAAGAATACAGTTCTATATGGCACACTATGTCAACCACAGAGATAAAGTGTGAAAGGGACTGATGATCATGTCAATTTCAAGTAAACTTTATAACATAATCTACAGTATGATGTGGGGAAAAATAACATGACACATGGAAGTGCAATAAAATAAAATGAAATATTTATTTATTAAATAAAAAAATAACCTTTCAGTCCTGTCAAATACAAAAGCATTTTGTAGGTTTCTCTCTTGACCACTGGGTGGTGAGTGTCAGAGAAAAAGTGAAATCAAGTTCCTCTAACCTATCCAGAAAATTCTCTTTTAAGTTCTCTGTCTTGATACTGCAGTGCAACAAATCAGCTATAGCTTTAATAGCTTTAATCAGAGGGTTCACATTATGAGTTACCACTTCACTGGTGAATCTGCTGCTTTGCTCTCACTTTCCAGGTAGCCATCATATAGTTCTCTGAGATGGAGGATGAGTTCCTCAGTGTTCTGACCTGTTAGTGCTGAAACAGGGATAATACGCTCTGTGACCCGGTTCCTCAGAGCTTGCAGGTTCTCACGAGCCTCGGGAAGGTCCATTTTATTGGCCACGATTGCGCGAGGGCGCAGTGAAAGACCGGGGTCGTACTGGTCCAGCTCAAAGCGTAGGTGTTCCAGCTGGGCCCAGGGCTCTGGAGACGATAGGTCCAAAACAAAGAGCAGGAAGCGACATCGTTCAATGTGTCGGAGGAAAGAAATACCCAAGCCGCGATTCATATGAGCACCATGGATTAACCCAGGAATGTCTGCCACTGAGAGAGAGAGAAAAAGGGAGAGAGACAGAGACAGAGAGAGAGAGAGAGCGAGAAAGAGAGAGAATGAAACAAATTTGAGAATTCGTGAATTTTTTTATTTATTGTGTTTTGAATACACACATCGTTCCATAATCGTTCCATAATCTATCCAAAACACGATGTATGTAGAAGGTGTGTAAGTAGTACGGCTGTGCGCAATCATGCAAATTGTACTTTCATAATGAGTCATACATACCTGCAACTTGTTCATGGTCTCTGTATTGGACAATTCCCACATGTGGGTTTAGAGTGGTGAAAGGGTAAGATGCGACCGCCGGCTTGGCATTGGAAATAGCTCTAAGCAAAGACGACTTCCCTGCATTTGGAAAACCAACCTGAGCAGATAAAACAATCACAAATATACACACCACAGTTTACTGAGCCTGGAAATAACACATTTACACAACAGTAACCTTGGCACTGCATGCAAATACTCTCTTATTTACAGAAATATGCATCACAAAATAGACATTTAAATCACTACAGCCTAATATCTGCTTTATAATGCATTTCAAGTTTCATCATTTACACCAGTTTTTCTCCACCCAGTCCATGGCTCTGCATGATTTCTTTTTTCCCCTGCACTAGCAGTTCAGTTTAAACTGGTCCATCGCTTGGTAATTATTTGATCAGCTGGCTCAGGAGTGCTAGCATGGGACTGAAACTTTGGAAGACAAGGGGTGCCCCAAGGAGTGGGATCTGCATTACACCACAGTCTAAGTTCTGAATCTCTACAGTCCAAGTTCTGCATCTCTGCAGTACTCACCAGTCCAGCATGGGCCATCGTTCTCAGTTCCAGATGGAGAACCCTCTCCTGGCCTTTCTCCCCAGGAGTAGCCATCATTGGTGCACGGTTCTCGTTGGATAAGAAAAAGCGGTTGCCCTTCCCTCCTGCTCCTCCGTATGCTGCCACATACTGCTGGCCGTGACGCGACAAATCCGCTACTGTCTTCCCCTGGTCCTTAACGATGGTACCTATAGGCACCTATCCCCATACCAAACACCCATCAAGCACGCATATAATATATACCACTGACAAAGCAGTGTCGCACAGCTGTCACAAGTGGTAATAACCACTGATGTCAGGTTAGGACAATACCATTGAAATGAAAATGTCTTTTATCATTTCTTAAACAGTTAATTTTGAGGAACCCAGACACCTGTCTATGCAGTCATTGATAAAACCATTAATGTCATCAGAAACAACCAGACAAAACAGGTTTGTCAAAAAGAGAAATGCCTTAGAAACCACGTTTACTGAACTCTTGCGTTAAAAGACGGATTAAGTAGATTACACTTTGTTGCATGTACTCTGTTCTGAGCTGACATTGTGTGTGTACTGTGAAGGACAGGATCTAACCCACATGTATGCACATCTCAGAGATTAGCAGGCTAAAACTCACATAGATGTATGTTGAGTTAGCATTTCGTCCATAGCAGTTTTTACTGCCCCCTGACTCTCCGTCCTGCCCATGGTACACAGCCAAAACTGATGAAAGGGATTTCACCTGTCTGGTCACTGAAAACAGACAAAAAAATAAAGGTCTGAGGAAAAGGTAAACAAACACATGGAAAACTCATCTAAAGTCTCATCCAATCACTCTTGCGCTAGCACAGTGATATGTAACTGCAGATGCACCGTTGGGCTCACAGAGTCTGTGGGAGATGAATTGGTCAGAAGACTACATAAAGAATACTATGAATAATAAAATAAAATAATAAAAGAATATGAAAAAAAGGTTGCAATATG
Source organism: Chanos chanos (assembly GCF_902362185.1). Taxonomy (NCBI): domain Eukaryota; kingdom Metazoa; phylum Chordata; class Actinopteri; order Gonorynchiformes; family Chanidae; genus Chanos; species Chanos chanos. Next base: position 36,142,216 of record NC_044497.1, read on the forward strand.
ACTCCCACACATAATACATAATCTGACAGAACTGATTCATTCAGAATTAACGAAGAGTCAAAATTAGCAAGAAGGGAAGATTTCATCCACTGATGCGGGCACTTCACTCTGCCTTGAAACGTGGACGCTCGAGTAAAATGCAATTAAAACTAGATGATGCGTACGATTTTGAAGCTTTATGAGCTGGACAGATTTTTGGACAGATAGCTTAACTGTCACTACAGTAGCCGTCTTACTCGTTGTTCTAGAATCTAGTTCTAAAAATACTAAGACAAATGTTACTGTCCAGACAAGTCATTTAGCTTATGATATTCTCAATGATATTATCCAAAGGGACTTGCACACAATACATTCTCTTTAAAAAAGTTAGTAAATTACCTTTGATTACGATGTCGCCACCGTTACCCCCATTCCCGCCATCCGGCCCGCCCCATTCTTTCCGAGGTTCACTGTGGAACGTACATGCTCCGTTTCCCCCGGACCCTGCCACCAGTTTCACCCGGCGGTGATCGATGAAGTAGCGCGTCTGGAGAAAACAGACGACTTTCATTGTGCGTTCATGCGTATAGGACCGAGGCCAGACAAGTTATGTTCACCGTCTCAGACCAGGGTGAAACTGCGCAGGGTTACAAGGACTGAGCTATAGATAATATTTTACGTAAACTTGATGACTTTAGAGGACTGATGTGTTGTTATTCTGTAAATCCTCTAAGACCACCTCAAGAATGTCCAGAGTACAGCTGAGTAACTGCTAAAAAGTCTATTGTGAAATAGGATACAATTTAAGAATGACTGGACTGAGGCTCAGAAATATCCACATCCAAATCCCAAATCAATGAATATCACGTCAATGTGTCACTGATATATCAGTCAGTTTTTCTATTGCTTTCTTAACACTCCCTTATACCCCTAAATATCTGTACCTTTTTTTAGATTATGCATAAAAAAATCCCAATATTTATCAAAAGTCGTTGAAAGAAGTCGTTTAAAACCTGGACATAATGGCATTAGGATAAATCTGGCTGTTAACTCATCGTTTAAATTATTAAACGTATTAATAATAAATAAATATATCATTTTTAATAACATAAAACCACCTGATCATAGATATATTTTTCGGCAATTCTGGAATGAAACACGTCATACCAGTTTCTTCTCGGACAATTCTTTCTTCTTTGAAACTCCACGATTCTTCCCGCAGGATGAGGAACTCGAAGAGAAATCTCTTCTAGTCTCATTTACTCCATTCTGTACTTCCAGAGGTCTCGCGTGCATACATCTACTCACTGAGCGAATAGTACATGCAGACTTGAATATTCTGCTACACTTCTGAGCAAGTGCCAGTCGAACCATAATGGTCGCAGTCAACATTTTTCAAAGATCAGAAATACTATGTGCTTTGACACATGATGGGAAATACAGATTTTAATGCGGACAGCCAGCTGCTCTGGTAGGGTTAGTAGAGCTGACGCGCTGAACTCTGTTAGCTAGCTTAGCCGCGGCTGGTTAATAAACAGCGAATTTAGATGCTGAACTGTCAGGTCATCAAAGCCAATTGTTTCAACAGAATGTTTACTTCCCTACTGTTAAAATGTCTAAATGACAGCCCTTAAAAACACCGTTACCTTAACTAAGCCCTGACATTGACACTGCTAAATGACAATTCACGCATGTTACCTACGGTAGCTGCACAGGCTCAGAAAGTACGACAAGGGAATTCAAACATTTTGCGAAATTAAAATCACCGTCCCAAAGCACAGCCAGACACACGAAGAACAACTGAGAGTTGTTACTTTATTTTATAATATTAAACAGTAACAAAATGAGACATTTTATTACAAGCAATGTAGAACATTTTAATATAAGATGTAACATTCATAATTGGTCAATGGTCACAAACATTGTCATCTCTTTCACACAGCAAAACAATGTCAACTCTTTGTAATGTTCACGCAACAGTTGGCAAAGAAGAGGTCATACAAATATTCGTAATTAACCAAATAAGGAAACATGTTGAAATGGCTACAGACATGGCATGGTGGAGAGAAACCTACGATTGTCACCGGTTAGTTGTGGAAACATTAGAGAGCTGTTTGACAGCCAGATAACATACTATTTAAACTCTGTTGGTAACGTCAGAATTGTTCAGGATATGAAGTGCCTCTGCCGCTGAATATACGTTCAGCGCCTCTTTCACTTAGTAATGGTGATATTTGGACTGTTATTACTGAATATGCAAATAGAGCACGATAGGTTATGTTTTGCAAATATTCTACGCAAGGTTCATTTACATAGAAAACAACCACAAAATTCATTATTATACAGTATCTTAGAAACAATAAGGCAAAAACTTTCTTTTAAAAAAATGTGTTTTTAAGCTGTACAACACTGCCAACGACTCACAATCCCCTGATAATGTGACCGTTGTTTTTAAATATTGGAACTGCATAACAAACAGAAATGAAAATACGGACAACAGATTACACACGCACTAGCGTGCGCCCTAAAGATAGCTGCAGGAACCCATCAACATTCATATATACGAAAAAGAATGCACGTGTACACGATAGGTGAATACAGTATCAGCTTTGGCTATCAAATGTCAATTAAATCCGAAAGTTCAGTAACAGATATGAAGGGATATGAATTTATTTTTTTCCCTGTGTATTCTTCAAATAAGATTACCTAGACCTAAGATAGGGCAAGATTTTGGTAAGAATTTTGATATCATATGGAAAAGTATGACTATCACTTGAATATATATTTAAACCAGTAGTCAACAACATTCAGTCATAAATGAAAAAAGTTCTCTGAGTAAAGTGCTGTCTTTATCTTTATATATCTGTAAAATAAAGTGAAATCCTCACTATGGAGAGTAAAATAAATAAGTTAATATAATTTAAAGTACCTCATTGTAAATAAAATTACAAAACATTATAAAACCCAATTTGATACATTATAATGAGTAAAAGGGACATTCATATGAAATTGATTCACTCATTCTCTTCATTGTTGGACCTATGTGTGGAGGACAAGAGCCTTGTGTGTGTGTGGTGTGTGTGGTGTGTGTGTGTGTGTGTGTAATACTGGTGTGTGTTGTAAAGTAAATGCATGGACATAAAAACAATAAAGTATTTAGACAGAAAAGAACATTTTAGGTTACATTTTACCACCACAGTCAATTTAAAATGGCTACCCAAGTTTTCCAGTGAGGATTTCCTACAAAAGCATGGATTACTCTTAGTTAAAGTTATTGATTAACCTGAGTTTGAAGCATAAATCTAATTTTTAAAAAGCTGTTAAGTCGCTGTGATTTTGTAAATATGTACTTGTAACCTTCACAATAATGTCACTTTTCCATTGAGATATCTACCAAGGAATTCATTCAGAGTTTGGATGGGAGTTTTTTTCCTTAAAAAGATTAACATGGGTGCATAAAGTTTAAATATATATTTTTTAAAAATCAATGTTTTAAGATCACTGATTATTTAAGCAGTACAGTTAGCAGATGCCCAAAAATGCCCCATCTTCACTTTACTTTCCTTCTTAAAACCTTAAAAAGATATTTGTGAAATTGTTCACAGTATCTCAACACAGTGCTCAGTAACACTAAAGCACAAAACCAACACCAAATTAACACTCAATACTTTTTAACACATATAAAACACCTTAACACTCTCACAGCTCCTGTCTCTGTCAGGAAAGGGGTAACAATGAACATGAAACAGATGCTCAGTTGATTTCTGTTGATTTCCTGCGCTGTGTTAACATTACTGGCATACCTGAACTGTAATCCTAAACAGAGAGGACAACACTTGGTTTGTTTGTTCAACTCCTGCAAGACAAAAGACGGAGGGAGGTAGATGAAAACAACCACGGACGAAACAAAAAATGTCCTGAAAATTAATTACATGTGAATAGTCACCCAGACTTATCAGCTTCTCCTCACTCAGTAAAAAGGAGAAACACTGAGGAATAAAGACAAACCGTGTCTTTGTCCATGTTGTCTATGTATTTTCAGAGGTCATGGGACCTTATTGCTGGTAGTTCCCATACTGTCCCTGAGAAGAGAGAAAACAGTCAAATCAGTCAGATTTCTAAAATGAATGATATTTGGGAGCAGCCCTGATGGCACCTACCTGCTCATAAGCATAAGGTCTCTGTGACTGGGCACCTGGGCCAGACTGGGATGATCGGTATGAGGAGTACTGTTGACCCTGACCCTGCTGATACTGGGAGTACTGGGAGGAAGCCCCCTGACCTGGTCCTGAAATGGGATGAGCAGCAGACTTAAAATGACCAAGTTTCCCCTGCTGACAAGGTTATGATATTGTATGTAGAGATGTAAGTACAAACAACACCTTACGTATGCAGCCTATTTGATGACTACTGTTTGAATACATATTTAAACCATTAAAATGCTACAAAAAATAAATGTTGAAGAAACAAGTAGCATGTGTGTGTGTGTGTGTGTGTGTGTGTGTGTTTGTGTGTGTGTGTGTGTGTGTAGGTCTTCACCATAGCCCTGAGGCTGTCCACTGTAACCCTGTTGTGAAGGGTACTGTTGTTGACTGAAGGCTTGCTGTTGGCCGGAGCCCTGCTGATACTGAGCCTGCTGCTGGCTATATTGGGAATTTCCTATAGGAACAAGTGTGGTTAATGTATTCAATTGCATAGACAATAAAGACTGTAATAAACTGCCTGTCAAAAGTTTGGGAACACCTTTCTAAGAGTTTTCCAAGTAACATACAATTTTCTCTGTTACTTTCCAATAATGTATGGAAAACATGCCTGCAAAGGTTTCGATAGCATAATGCTGCTATACTAATACTTTGAATGTGTTTATGCAGCACTCATGTTCATCAAAGTATCTTCCTTGGTATGAAGTGTAGTTTAATGTAAATAATGCCAAAATAATGTTTTGTCAGTTTTCTTTTCCCAAACTATAGTTAAAAGCACCTATTGAAAGCCTTTTGCCCTGAAGGTGGTTTAAACACCTGAAATGTAGCCACTGAATTCACAACAAGAGTATAAAATTTTTACCTAAATAGTATTTTTGTCAGCTATTCCTTCAGTTTTGCAGTTTTTACAAAGAGTAATGGCAAAATCTAAAGGGCTTTCTACTGAAACATGTCGGTCTGTAGTTGTGAGGAGAGGTTAAGGTTGTTCTTATTAACAAATAGCTAGGTCTCCCCAAATGTCTGACAGGCTGCATAAGCGCAAGAATAGTGCTACATATCCAATATATATATATATATATATACATATATATATATATATGGGTTATTAATTCTGTTCTTTCAAAAAGCTGCTACAAAAGATTTGGGCTTAAATGGAATGAACCCATTAATTCACACTTAATGTTAAACTTGACCACAAAAGTGTGTTTGCAGAAATCATTGCAATTTGTTTCATTCCTGTATGTAGTGTACGCCACACTGCGTTTACTATAGGTGTAACACTGAAATTAAGGGTGTTATTAGCCAGTCATAAAGCTAATAAGACATAGCACTCACATTCACTCACACACACACAAACACACACACACACACACACACACACACACACACACATATATATATATATATATATATATCTGTGCAACTTAGAGGTAATATGCTATTATGGGCGTTTGAGTCAAATTTATAAATTTAATAATTTACAAATTTAAATGTACACCTGTGAGAAACACCAGATTTGTTACACTGTCAGTATGAAATACAGCGTATTTAAGTAAAGAATAAATAGGGTGTATTTTAAGGAACCTACCGCCTTCATAGTAGTGTTGTGAAGATTCATCGAACGACCTGTCATAACCCTGATCGGCATAAGAGGGCTGTTGGTAGGAATACTCTCCATGACCTGTAGGAGGCGTAAAAACTGACTCAGGCACTGTGCCCGTGCTAGGACATTGCTCTTGCAGGGCTGGATGCTGTTTTGTCAGACTGTGCAGGCAATTAAAACGCACCATTTTCATTAGCTCTTGCGAAAATAGGAGCCATATCAATTTTCACAAAGTCCTGAGCCCTATCCTATTCAGTCATTTGTATTAGCAACAGTGAGTTTTTAAACACAGAAACTGTCCTCCTTTAAAGCGCAGTCTTATCACTCGTTCTCTGACAAAGTATAGAAGATACTAATAAATCACCATCAGTCTATAGCAAGACCACTAACACAAAGACAACTTCATCCCCAGTCAAAGACATCAATGTCTCTTCCACAACACGAACACAAAAAACTTCAATCTTCGAGACAATCTCTCTACTTCTAAGTTCCATTCCAAAGCAGATAAAAGAAACATAAAGGAAAGCCAGATCTGAAATTTCGGCACACCAAAAAAGTATCAAAAATGACATAACGAGGGGGAGACTGCTTTGAAACCAATCTCAGTAAACAAAAAAGAATAAAACATCAGAGCCTTGGGAGAAGACTGACATTAAGATGAAAAAATGAAGACTGCGAAGAAAAATGTGAAGAAGTGAAGACAGAGTCAATGCTGGAGTTGGTGATGAAACAAATATTCAGCTGAGGGATGAGGTGTAGTTGGGGGCAGAGACTGTTCCACAATATGGATGAGTGTAGGTGTGTATGTTCGCAAGGGATACATTTCCATGTTATTACCATCAGGGTAATACTGCTGGTTTATGGGCTCGCTGGAGCTCTGATTGTGTCCATACTGCTCCCCGTAGAATTCGTCTTGTCCCATGTACTGCGGGCCAGATCCTGAAACACAGGCCACACCAGGGTAAGTTAATCAGCTGATTTCTCCAACTGCTTAGAGCCTCACTCTAATTGATTTCTTCAGCAATTGCCTGCTCTGATTGGTCCCTTCATTTGAGCATGGCTTAAAGTGTTTCTGGAGGAGTGAGTAAAATTTAGGTGGCGTCAATCTAAGGATTACAGTGGTGTTGGAATCCCTCTGTAGCATTAAGTTTGATCTCAAATTTCAGGGTCCAAAGCATGATGTTGAGCATTTAAGTACAAGTTCAGCGTTTTTTGAAGACTGACGAGAAATTGAAATGTGTCTTTCTATTTAAAAAAAAACTGTCTTGGTATTTAATTTATGTGTTGTAAACATATCTGTAACTCATCAATATATTTGTCTCAGAGTAACAAGTACAAAACTATGACTTTCAAAAAGGTCTGTTTATGTATGAGTAAAAAGTGAGTCATGTTTCCGTGAGGAAACGACGAGGTCAATGATGTGATTACATACAGAATGGATAAAATGATCTTTTATTTTTGAATAGTGTCATAGTTTAAAAAAAAAACGAATAGGTTGTAAATTTGATCAGAAGAGTTTATCGCGTCTCACCAAAATAAAAGATTCATGGAAGTGAAATGAGAGGTAAGATGCTGAGTATATTTAAGGAAGCAGTAATCCACAGGAGGGTTTCCAGAAAAAAAAGAGCAGACTTGGTTGTCTATTTGCTCAAGTAGTTTGTTTGTTTGTCTGCTCTAGTAGTGGTGTGCAGAAACTTCAGATATCACTACTTCTCTTCAAATCACTAAGGATGTTAAAAAAAATTCAGGATTAATGCCAACCCTGAATAGTTTATCCGTCACAAAAACAAAACAGCCCTCCTCCAAAAAAAGAGAAAAGAAAAGAAAAACAAGTCTCAATGTCAATCAGCTATCTCTCATTTTCCCTTTACTTCAAACTGGAAACTGTGAATTTCCAAAGCATACATCAAACTGCATAAGCACTATGTCCCTAGGTTTCCAGTTGTTCCAAATTCCACAGCTGGTGTGCTGACCCAAAAATATTACTATTTATATAACTGAACTCATTTAAGAACACATAAAAAGGTTCTTAGAAAAAGCTTTGCATGTGCTCTTCTGTTTAACAACCTGCCATTATCCAACCATGACAGCACTCCAGCTTTGTGAGGTTTCAGTATGAGACTTCCAGACACAGCTCAAAAAAGTTCTTACTTTCAAAGCCTCTCACAGCTCTATTATGTACATGTGATTTTAAAGTGGCATTTATTATCAACATGCTTCACAACATCATTCAACCCAAAAGTGTGAGCTGTCTACAAAGCCAAACATCAAACCATGCCATGGAAACACACTCAGTCACACCTGAGAGCCTGATACCAACTGTAAATTTCTAGAGACAGAATGACCAAAATCTTCCTTTAACATGCCCATGATCACCTGTCCAAGCATCTCTCTGTCAGACCCTGACGGAGCACCACAGGCCAAAATAGAGGTCTATTTTTAGCTATGTGCTGATGCAGCACCATTTCTGAGATGTATGACAACTGAGACTGGTAGTGACAGCAGATAAATCTCAGCACTCTAACAATGCCTCCAACCCATTAAAGCCCTCACCGCCAGTCACATGACTGTCTGGCTCATCCACTCTTAACCACTGTCTAAGCAGGTCTGTTACACCTTTTTAACTGTACACGTGGACTGAATCATGTAGTCCTGTAAATCAGGAACATCTGGCATAACTGCTGTCTGACTAGTCTGAAGCTCTGCCAATCCAATTACATAAGACCATATTTCACAAATCCAGAACACTGATATAATGAAGTGAGAGTTGTTCTGAAGACAGCTCTGCCCTAAAGGCATATAGGTTTGTGAGTGGATTAAGGATGAGGCAAGAAACAGATTAAGATCAGGATTAGGTTTACAACTAGACCTTCTTCCCAAAAAACATGTTTCATTTGATATGAAGCCAGTGTACACAAATCTGCAGGGTAGCTCTACTTGACTTCAATTTTCAGAGTCAATGTCAGATTTGACTTGGATTTGAGTTAATGTTTAAACAGTACAGATATCATAAAGATAAAAAGTCAGGTGTATCTAAGATCAAAAATTGAACTGACTTTTTTTTTTCAAACAGATGCAAAGTATATTTCCTTATAGTTAAGATGACCCAGCTTTTATTTTCACAATGTAGACAGACACAACTGTGCTAAAAAATAAAAACAAAACAAAACAAAGACAAAACAAAAAAAAAAAACAGCACACTCCCATAGTTCTACTCATCAACTAGACCAAATCCTAGCAAATCCACCAGCACATCTGGAGTCCAGCTAATGGCCAAACCAAACCTAGCATCATGTTCAGTAGCATTCCTTGCTGATATTGGCCCTTCTTTGTCCTCTAAGCTCTGTGCACAAACCAAAGCCCAGGAGAATAAAATGAAGGAGAGGTGTTATAACACATATCATAAAAGAGAACTACAGAACTTTACATGGGATGTTTGAGAACGGACCACTTCACTGTTGGAGTTCATTTGAATCTGGGGCTCCTAGTGGCTACTTTTTTGAGGGTCGCAGAATATCCTCTCCTTCAATTCCTATGCTCCTGAAACCAAAACTATAGAACGTGTTTAGGAAAGACCCATCACTTACCCTGTTGCGAGGACCGGTAACTCCCAATGGGCCTCTGTGACATCATGTTGTTGCCTTGGCCACTCTGTCCCAGCATGCCCATGGATTGTTGTCCCTGGTAGTGCTGGCCTCCACCTTGAGCTGAGGAGAAGTGAGGGTTGGCACCTTGCTGGTGCATCATTGAGACTGGAAGGGAAGATTTAGTGGGAATAGGGACACCAAACAAGTTTCAACAAACACACTCAGACATCAATAACATATCAGTAGCATAGAATCATTTCATAAAGGAAGCAAGGTAAAAGAAAAAAAGAAGAAGAAGAAGAAGAAGAAGAAGTAAGAAAGAAAACCATTCAGTTCAAGAGTAGTGGCAATCAGGGGAAAACAAAGCTAACAGCTGATATTACAAAAGCTGAAGAGGGTGAGGAGGCAGTCACTGTAAACACAAAAAAACCCAAAAAGAAACCGGGGATGGGGTAAGAGCTTGGACAAAGATAAGTTGATAGCGGCAGCTGAGGGCAGAAGGGCAGCATGTCAGAAAGTTCTAAAGCTCCAGGGAACCCTTTTTTTTTTTTTTTTTTTTAAAAAGTGGCCACATAATTTGAGTCCAAAAAAGTGGAAAAAAAGGACTCCCAATTTGATGAACTGAATGTGTTTGGATCTCTTCTGATCTTGTATCTCTTTTGATCAAGGACAGTGGACTGGAAATGATATCTAATGACTCTTGAAACTGCTCAATCTGGAAACAAGCAATTAACTGATATTCATGTTAAATATCCAAGCAATCTGAAGTGAACAGTTAGCATACCTTCCTATCCCACCTACCTAATCTTCTTCCATACAACCAGGTTAAGTTTTGTAACCTAATGACACCTTCAAGTTAGACTCAGACACACCACTCAACTGTCCTGTCATTCTCTCACTCTTTTACTTCTGTCATATTATCCTCTGGGCATGTGAAAACTCCATTTCCTGTCTCCTCTCCTAATATGGGGCCCATTTCCATTGGCCTGGCTCACCTTGATTGGGTTGCATGTTGAGGTTGGCACGAGATGCTGAGGATGTGTAGCCACCCTGTGGCATACCCTGTGAAGAGGGCACAGAGTGACTGTACCCAGGCCCAGTGCCATGGCTGCTAGCAGGCATACTCATGGACGTGGAGGGTACCGGCGTCTGCCCAGACTGCTGCTGCTGCATGGGGGCGTGGTTAGGGGCATGACCTGGGGCGTGGCTGGGGCCTGATAACACACACTCACAATCAGCTAACAGTCAGGCATGGGGAGTGTACGTACGCCACACATTCAGTTCATCAGTACATCACAAAGAAAAAAACAGACTGAAAAGAAAGAAAGGATTGGGGACATAAAAGTAATTGGCAAAATGAAGAAATACATTCATTAAGGGAAAAGAACGACAGAAAGGAACAGACAGATTTAAAGATGGATGGAAAAAATAGGACAAGTAGACAGTGAGGAGAAGCAAGACTGAAATGGCTAAGCAGAAGCGAAAGAGACAGTTAGACAGACAGACTGAAAACACAGAACCCTTTCATACAGAGAAAAACAATTAAGAGGCACTTGAAATCCAGCAACCCGGTTCCCCATCAGACACGGTATCTGATACCACGTCTGTGCATATTGTACTCTGTTTTACAATGTATGTTACTGCTTGTGAATAAAGAATTTACAATGTTACAATGTTAGCCAAGTAACCACTTGTCATTCGCCTGTGAAAACATTGTCAGAGGAAAAATAAATGTAGTACTGACAAAACTTTATCAAAGCTCTCTGTGTGGAAGGGGTTACAGGCAGACATACAGACACATACTCAGTCAGCAAGGACCTCACCATTACTCATTTGACTCTGCATAAGTGAGGTAGGTGGCAGGCCAGAGGTCATGCTGTCGTTTAAGTTACTCTGAGAATGGAGGGACTGCCCTCCGCCACTCTGTGCAATTCCTCCTCCTCCACCCATATTCATACTTGAATTAGGAGGCTAGAAATAGAAAAAAAATATTTTAAAAATTATATGTTATATACAGTTAATTGGTTTTTCGTGTGTTTCAACCTGTAGTAAATAAATTTCTAAAATACAATTACATTAATTAAAATACAGTTTGGCCCAGTGTAGTATGATCTAATCTTGTCATATGATGACAAATGACAACAGATGAAATGATAGATAACAAATAATGTAAATGTGTATGAGACGGATAGAGAGAAAGAAAGAAAGAAAGAAAGAAAGAAAGAAAGAAAGAAAGAAAGAAAGAAAGAAAGAAAGAAAGAACCAACAGGGGGCTCTGTTGTATTATGTAAACACCACTTCATAAAAAACATACCGCAGGTAAGAGAGATTGCATGTTTTGATTAGAGTCCGCTATAGTCGCCAAGTAGACCAAGTTTCTGTGCAATATCTGTTGATACCTGTGAAAAAAGCATTGCAGCAAATAGCACACACTTAGACACATAAAATACTTCAGAATGCACTTCATGAAAACGGAAAATGATCTTTTGTCCGTTATTTCGTACGTACTGTGTACATTCCGCCGTCTTTCCTTTGCTTTGATAGTCCATGATACACTGTATCAGGTGGTTGTTCTCATCCAGCATCTCACAGGAGAGAAAAATCAATGTCACCATAAATGACTCTGGTTATTAATCCCCACGCTAAAGTGATGCAAATTAAATAGGTCTTAGCAAAAAGCCTAAAAATACAGTATGTGGAGAAAACAGATGTCCTAAATTTTAGACTCGTGGAAACCATGTGAGTTATCTTGCACTGAACAACTAAATAGGTCATTTTTCTATTCTTTTTTCTCTCTTTTTTTTCTGAGACAGCACAAGCAGGAGAATAAGTTTGGTGCGTCTCCCCTTCCGGTCGAGCTGCCATTCTCGTGCATTACCGTATTGTTCAAAAACAACACTGGCAACAACAAGAGTTATGACAGCGAATTAGGAACAAGATGGCAAAGATAATTGTATAGGCAGAACGATTGCCAAATGCCAACCACAAAAACGGAACTGGGATAATCAAACTGCACATTCATTGCAACAGTTTGAACTGTTCACACCACACTGTTTTTTTTTATCATACTAATGTCAGCTTGTATCAGTAAGTGATCCATCTTTCTCTCTTGAGAATGAAAAGCAGCTGCCATGATAACCCAAGTGTCTTCAGTACCAATTTAGGTAACCTCTTACACATTCCCAAGCTCTGCTCGGAGACCACTGTACAGAATTGACCGTAGCCTATATTTGTTATTTTATTTACGATTTTTAATAGTCTAAAATATATTTCCCTAACACTAAAGACAAATTTTGACTTATGATGCATAACAATGAATAAAATTGGTTACGCCAGTTGTTATCACTAAGTACAGGGAATAAAGTAGCTTCCAATATCACACCAATGATAGCAATAGTAATAACGTAAACATGCAACTACCATGAAAGAAAAAAATCTCTCTCTATATATACACCGTTATTGTTACATGCAATTGTTCTTAAACAAAGAAATAACGAACTCCGAGAAAATAAAATTTAAAAAATCAAATAGGATGGTGCACATAAGACTACAGACACGTTTTGCCTTCTTTGTTTTGGCTTATACTGAACCAGTTGCCATCTCAGAGGCTGGTATCTCCTCGCTTACTTTCCCACCATTGACACAAGCTCAGCGACTGCGCTTTCACATCACCAAGAATAAGAATCTTATTCAACGCACGCATTCTCGATCAAGAAAGGAAACGAATACCTTTTGTATCGTTTGTTGGGTAACCTCTCCTTTCCCTCTCGGGCGAACTGACGAAAATGCGACTGACATTTTTTTTATCTAAAAATATAAGAATGCTTTTATTCTAATATTTATTATCTATCTGGCTTTCAGCCTCCTATTACATGCCAAGGTTTTTCATTCCCACGTAAAACAGGGGTGTTGCAACCTCGGAATGTCCCAAATTTAAGATTTAAACGTTCATAAAAAAATGATGATCACCATAGTTAGTGTGAACACCAAGCTGGTGTTGTCTTTGTTCCAAAGACTTAGACGTATTATTCATATCTTGCATGTATATCAAACAATTGATCTGGAAGGAGATATACGGAATACCTGTTTATGAATTTTGGTATAATCCACTCAGCTCTGGCGGACCATTACTTTCTTCCCTATAACGAGGGTGTTCGTGGATTCACAACAACGACTACGCCAATTCACCAACGTAGAAGTCTGCAAATTGCTGTCAGCATGAACGCAATCAATCAGAGGCGGTAGCTACCCTTTCAATTCAAGTGGAGGCGCTCTCCAGAGATTATGCTGTTTCATTCAGATTACTTTCAGTTTTACTTTTTGAAGTCGGTAACAGACTCTGAGCAAAAAGTCTCAACATAGATTTCGTCTCAGTCAAACAATGAGTTACGATCGGGCCATTACTGTGTTCTCACCTGACGGTCACTTATTTCAGGTTGAATATGCGCAAGAAGCAGTCAAAAAGGGTTCAACGGCGGTGAGTTAGTAAAACAATGTTTTTACCTGTGACACTGCAAATTCAGTAATGGACGACTTAATTCAGCCTTTCTCGAAAGTTGCTCTATGATCACGCTTTATTAGACTTGGAAACGATTTGGTAGTCTTATTTAAAGTCCTTAACTGTGGTTATGCGCGGTCAGCGCTGATAATGATTTGTGAATGTACACTATGAACGCTTCTTTGATGTCCGTATGAAGGTTGGAGTCAGAGGAAAGAACGTGGTTGTCCTCGGAGTGGAGAAGAAATCGGTTGCCATGCTTCAAGATGACAGAACAGTGCGCAAAATCTGCTCTTTGGACGAACATGTTTTCATGGCGTTTGCAGGTTTATTTGAACTATTCTCAGTTTCTACCCTCTCTTCCTGCTTTGTCCATCGCTTTGTTCTACGGCAAGGCTCTCATGCTTTCCCAGCTTTATATGGGAGTGACTTAGGCCAACGCCAAAAACTCTGATCTTTGAGTTCACATCACATGCTGATTTTCGAATTTCTTCCCGTTTTTCCGTTCTCAGTTGAATCTACATATTTTTTATTAGATGCAAAAGTGTATCAAAATTTACTACAAAATACAAAATGTTTTTGTGTTTCTGATCTTCAGGGTTGACAGCAGATGCAAGGATTGTTGTCAACAGGGCAAGAGTGGAGTGTCAAAGTCACAGACTGACAGTGGAGGATCCCCCTACTGTGGAATACATCACACGATTCATATCGAACATGAAACAGGTGAAATCGTCTAGAATATCTGATTTACGACAATCTGATATTAGTCAGACTAAAATTGTAATCTTATGCTCTTAATGTAAACAGATGCGATTAAACCATCTGTTCTCTTTTATTGACTTACACTCATAATGAATTCAGTTTGCTTTCTCTAACTCAGCTGTAAATGCAGACACAAATAAATATTCAGCCTCTTGCCATCACAGAAATTATGACAATACACTTTTTTCATCCCTGTATTACCTGAGAAAAAAGTTGGTCAGATGTGACCTATTTCAAAAGTAGAATTTGCTTTAGGTAAAGGCAGTAATTGCACCTTGAGGAAAGACCTTGTGCGCAACTATTTGCGGCAACCAGAGTTGTTTGAATATTGCTCTGTATAACACCGGCCTTAGTCTATGCAGTTCCTTATAATTTGGAATTAGAATTTGCACATGTCAGTGTTGAACACTCTGTCCTTACTATGTACCTCACTGTGTTTTTCTCCAGCGTTACACCCAGAGCAATGGACGGAGACCATTTGGGATCTCCTCTCTCATAGTTGGCTTTGACTTCGACGGTACTGCCCAACTCTACCAGACAGATCCCTCTGGAACATATCATGCATGGAAGGTACAGACCTATGTTCATTTATCTCATTCATTTTGCTTTTACTTATAATCAGGTGCTTGCTAAATTTAAATTATGGTAGAGTAACTTGTAGAGGTGTGTCATTTGTGGCCTGCTTTCATATTTTTCCTTAATGTTGTCCCAGTTATCACTGTAAAACTAGTGGGGAAAAATCTTTCATTATGAAATGGAAAGATTTTTCATTTATTTTTGAATTATGACAAGTGATCACCACGGTGCTTTATCTCTACAGGCCAATGCCATTGGGAGATCTGCTAAAACAGTGCGGGAATTCCTGGAGAAAAACTACAAGGAAGTGGACATGGAGTCCGATGAGGCAACCATTAAGCTCGCTGTCAGGGCTCTTCTTGAGGTAGATTAAGGTTTTGAATTCTACAAGCAAAGTATACACACTTCCTCTCATGTGTCATGTTTGGCTATATACATATTGTTCCATGTTACTGGTTCTTAAAGTTTACATTGACAAGTTTCCTTTGGCTTGACACGAAGCCTGAAGGTAAAATATGCCATGATCATTTGAAGATCCTGTGGTGCTGAAAAGGAGAAAAATCAGAGTACGCTCACTGTTGTCATAAGCAGTCTTGTGAAATGTTCACTCAAAGTTCTTGGTAACTCTCAGGTGGTGCAGTCTGGAGGAAAGAACATTGAGCTGGCCGTTATGAAGCGTAATGAGCCAATGAAGGTCAGTTTAAATATTACTCTGTCTGATGGAAACCTACAACTTCTGCTACTGCTCCTGTTCATTCAGCACTAACAATTTTCCCTCCAAATTTGCCATTAGATTCTGGACCCTGAAGAGATAGAACAGCTTGTCTCAGAAATTGAAAAAGAAAAAGAGGAGGCGGAGAAAAAGAAGAAGTCCACAACAACATAGATACGGGATAATCCTGTGATGTGATCCAGAAATACAAGTCAGAGTGCTCATCTTCCCATATAGAACAAATAAAGAAAAAAAAAAATTTACTGAAGCAAAACTGTTTTTATTCTTACAGGATTGCCTCCGCATATAGATGACTGGTTATCAGTTTATGCAGCACAATAATAATCACACCATACTCAAAGTACATCAGCCATTTCCCATGTTTTATTAACAATGGACATGTTATTACAAATCCCCCTGTCTCCAAACTCAGGGCAAAGAAAAAAGGTTCTACAAACAAATGAATTGGGATCAATTTTTAGGCTGACATTGTCAGACTTAATATAGTTCTAGTAGTATTAATAGTGTAAAGTATTTGTACAAATAAGAGTGACTTCACAATTTCACCATTAACAAACATGCCACATAGTCAAGGAAGCAAATCTCACTTGTTACATTTAAATTGGTTCAAGTTAAACAAAAATAGAAATTTGTTTAAACATAAAAAAGGAAAAAAGTGGACAATTACACAAACTCTGAATACCATTTACTTCCCTACAAGGCACATTTAGAAATGAAGGGAAATTACACATCCTTCAAAACAGGGAGAAATCCCAATGATGGAAAAGCAAAATTAAGCCATACAAAAATAGTTCTTTGTGAAAATAATAGGAAAGAAAGTATTCACAGGACCACTTTGTGGCTATTCAAACTTGTAAACTATTTTGAAGATCTAAGGAGAGAAGGGGGGGGGGGGGGGAGACACATTAGCAACATTATTTCTAAAACCAAGGCGTCCTTAGATTTCATAACACAAACTCCTCCCAATCCCTGGATTATTTTCTACTCTCCTCCATCCATGCAAACTCACCCATAATCACAGTCTTCCACTTCCCACTCTCTGTGGAGGAAAACGCGGCACGGCTCCCCCTCCTCTGCGTCCTCTGTAACCCCCACGGAAGGCTCGGCCCCTCAAGTACCGTCCAGGAACCCCAAACGTTTCCACATTCAACTTTCTCTCTTCTGCCCATGTTGTGCGTCTAGTGAAAAAGGCAGGTAAAAGCAGACTCAGATAGCCATCACTCATGTTGGACGTTCCACTAAATTCTACAGGGCAAATACATGCCTATCTGGAATACACATCTTCATCCATTCAAATTCTGTTTAAAAAAAAAAAAAAGGGGAGGGTGGAGTTATGCTCTCCTGTCCTTCATTTACACTGATCAAAGTGTAGAAATGCATAGATGAACTCAAAAAGGCAGCAACACCATCAAAACCATCTGTGCCCTCCGATTCACAAGGATAGTGACAAGAATGAAGCAGAAGCCTCTGCAGAGTGCTGAAGTTAAATCATTCCTTACAGGAGGGTAGTGATGCTTACAATGAACACATTCTGATGATCTTGCCTTTCTCCAGTCAACAGACAAATGGAATTTTACCTTGATTTGAGCTCTGAGGAGATGTTATCAAAGAAACATTTTGCTTTGTTATAGAAGCACTTAGGTCCAAGAAGATTTTCTACAGTCTCTTTGCTCTCCTGAGCATCTACACCAGGCTCAGCTTTCTCCTTTTCCTTCTCCTCATTCTTATCCTCCTCTGCATCATCGTCAGCTTCTGACAGTGTGAAAGACAAGAGATTCATTTAAGCATGAGTGACAGGCTTTCTACTGCAGTATTTTGGCCATATACAAAGTGTGATCTATGACCTATGCCAACCAATACACCAACCTTTACCTTCAGCATTGCTAATATATTAACCAAAAGGTTTAGGCCAAATTCAAAACAGGTAGAGGACAG
The DNA here is from genome assembly GCF_902362185.1 of Chanos chanos. NCBI lineage: Eukaryota > Metazoa > Chordata > Actinopteri > Gonorynchiformes > Chanidae > Chanos > Chanos chanos. The sequence continues at coordinate 36,160,091 of NC_044497.1, forward strand.
GACTTCAGTCTCCTTGATGTTTATTAAAACAAAAAAACAACAAAAAAAAGTCTGATTCCACATTGTAGGACAAAACCTTTGACATTCAACTTGTCCTGGATCTCCTTTTCCAGGTCTTCCTTATTGAACTGTGCATTTGCCGTTTCAAAGTCAAAATCAGATTCAAACTGAAGAGTGGTAGGCCTGGAATTCCCAACTAGGATTTGACCTCTGCCACGTTTCCTAGGCCGGCGTGTGCCTGCGAACATCGAGGAGGGGGGGAAAAAAAAAAAAAAAAAAGTTAAATAATTTAGAGAATGACTATTGCTCAATTACAAGATGGCAGAGTAACACTGGGATGAGAGAAGAATCCTAGTTTGAGCAGGGTTTAAAAACTACTGTTGAAACAGAAACCTTGTCTCCTTCTCTGGGGTGGTCTGTTCTCATCACTGCCTTGATTTTGTCCCGGTATCAAACCATGCTGTGCAGCAGACACATCTGTAAAAACAGAAAATCACCAGTTCCAAGGCCAACACAGGAATCTGTATCTCCATTTTTAATGTCAGCATCAGACATACAGTAGAGAAATATTTAATCCATGGTTAGTTAACACAACCTTGAATGAACAAAGCTGGGGAAAAAAAAAAAGTGGGCTTCTACTACGGGACATTTAATTTGCCCATGGACTTGTGCAGTAAAAAACTCACTGTTCAGGCCAGAGGTCCTCTGGGCCTGAGGGCTACCCCTTGCCCCTCGTTGGGGTCTTCCCAAATCACGGCCCTGTGGCTGGGCCCCAGGCAAAGCTTTCTTCTGGGCTGATTTGTCTGCAGGGGCTGTCTGGACAGCCTGCTCCACCATGGGCCCTCTTCTCAAGGGAAGACCATGAAGACCGGCCCCTGTAAACACAATTAAACAAGTTCCATCAACTACAGGGGAGCCAGGGGGCTGTTAAATTTACATGTGTCAAACTTCATCTCTTTTAGTGGCATTGTATTGTATGAGCGCTGGGATAGGCTCCAGCACCCCCCGCGACCCTAATCAGGATAAGCGGCTTAGATAGTGAGTGAGTGAGTGAGTGAGTGTTTAAAACTGATCACACACCTAGGCCTAATGCAGCAGCATATTGTTGGTTTAGCAGTGAACTGGCAGCCAACTGGCTGTACGATGGCATCATACTTCTGTAAGGACTATAGCCTGCCTGTGGAGGATAGGACGCAGATGAAGTGTCCACAGATGACTAAAGAGAGATATAAATACCCCATGAGTAGGATTCCTGGTTCCATTTGCACTTCAAAGTGGAGAAAGGCCATTTAAACATTCACTTTGTTTATCTGAAAAGCTATACCTGTACAATGGCAGGATCATGAGGCAAGCTGTGGTGCATCTTTGGCGGCTCACACACTGTGATATCTTTGATGTCACTTCCTCTGAATATGATGTATTCATAAATCTCATCTCTGGGTGGCACGGGCCTGTCTGTGGGACGGCCCTCTGTTCCAAAGGACCTCACTGTACAAAAGTAACACTGCCATCACATAAACAAGAATATGAAGCATCACTGGTTCATGGCATTATTGTGTACTGCAATATTCTATAACAAGTACAGGAGAAGAGCCATGGTGAAACCATCCTTTAAATTAGTCTAGAAGACAGCAACCGCATTGTAAACAAGTCTACAAGACAGCTTGATCTCATGTGTTTACCAATAGAGCTCCGGAATTTTAGCAATGATTAACCGCACAAACATTGGTCACATACAAAACAAACACTAAAATAACTACTCAGGAGGGGGAAAAGGAAACTGGATGTTCAAAATCCTAGTTAAGCTACTTAGCTAGTTTACCTTTTGCGAGCGCTACAGTCGAATTGACCGTGTCAATGGTGTACAAGATTCCCTCATATCGAATCTGAGCTTTTGATATAAGGCTGATTCTACTGCCGATGTATGGCGTTCCGGTGCTCATGTTTGGAGCTCACCAAGCAGTCTGTCCTGTCTTTAGGAATGAACAAAAACGTTCAGCCGGCAGATTTCCTTAACTCTAATGCGCTCTGTTGCTTTCTAACAACAACCACATTACCAACACTTTAAGGGATGACTAAACATACTCTACTCGTCAGAAGAACTAAGAGGAATTTATAGGAATTCGGACAGATTGAATAAAACACGCCCTTTCATTTGTGCTACACCTGAGGCGCATTCAGTCATGCCTGCACGGACATAGTAGGGACAAGGCTGAGGAAGCGCATTTAATGTCTTTAAAAAAATTTTTTTTAAAATAATGCGAGTTATTTATATAACTTTTTCAAAGTAGTGGTCACAATTTCCGAAATACTTAATACATGGTAGGCTACGAGTGGACAAATATGGATGCCAAAGTCTGTCAGGTGCATGAACGTCACCTAGGGGGCTTTTTCTTCATTTGACCAAACAGGTCAAGCAAATTAACATGACTGAGCCAAACACTCTGATTCAACAAAACAGCTTTAATAATCAAAACTGTGCAATTCAAGTTGCGGGGCACACTTATTATACAGAGTGAATTTTTGTGCCGTAAATAGCTTTTTTTTTATGAATTCCAAGAGTAGTTATCGTGAAAAAAGACAAAAACAAACACCCATCCCCCAAAACATAATACTGATAACAAGATTTCTATAGAATTAAGGAACAAGACGAAACTGAAACAAAAAGAAACTGAAAACATTTTATAGGCTAGTTGTGTCGTGCTCAAATGCGCATCCTCCCCTAACTAATGCTTATGATAAACAGCTAATGTATAAAAGTCTGATATGGGTATGTTCACATTTCAAATGAGCAACATCTTTATTCTCTTATTTCATTGCATAGTTGCACTGGGATTACATCTCATAACTGCGAATTCACCTAGATTCAAAGAAAACAACTCATTACTATGATACAAAATGAAACTGTAATATTGAACCCAGCTGACTTTGCAGAGTTCTTTACTAAGTGATCTGTTTTTACGCAGATTCAGCAGATTAACGAAATTAATCGTATTGTAAGGGCATTTCAGTTAATTCTATTACTGTTCGGCAAGCTTAAACGGCGAATTTACCCCTAAAAGCGATCGGTCTCGCTTCAGTGGCCACACAGTTTTGTGACTTCGGGCATATCAAATTCAAATTATGTCACACATTTATGGCGGCAAGTTTCATTTTTACCTCTCACCCCGATTCAAAAATGAAGTATTATTTTTTGAACCAGTAAATTTTGCAGGTGGATAACTCTGAAGTAGGAAGTGTCAGCTTGGATTCGGAGGATGAAGACATATGAAGTAGGCTATTAGCCTACCTTTTTTCTCAGCCGACATTGTGTTCTCTGGATTATACTCTATAGCCTACTATATATAGCATGCCGCCACATTTATTAGGCCCTCTGTCAAATAGGTATGGTTTTTATTTGTGGTTGGGTCAAAAAGCCAGCGGGTCTGTTAAACAGATCTAAGTATTAACTGTTATGCACAGTTCTAATTTTATTTTCGTAATCTTGTGCTGTTTTGTGTTTTGTTAGGATTTGTCTTATCCACGTTACAAAACCGTGACATTACAGTAGGCTATACTGAGGGCAGTAGACTAGGCTGGTTTTACTGAAATAATGTTTAGGCATAAAATGTAGATAATCTGCAGGTTTATTTTTCACTCAAACTAAACTTTTTGGGCGCGTTTATAATTATTCACTTATTATAACTATTTTTCATGTGTGCATAATGAAAGTTTTGTTTAAGATGCTCATCAATGGGGCTATTTGTTTTAAAATCTCGTGAAATAAAATACAATGGAAAAAAACAAGCATTTTATTAACATTCACTGATTACGCTACTCATTACCAGGTTATGCACAAACTAGCGAATGACATAATAATGGTTGTTTGGCTGAATGACTCCCTCGGCAGAGAAGTACTATTGTTATCACTCTGAAGCTCCACATTGGGTTGGCTGCTGGCGCGTGAGTGGCGCCCTCAGTTGCTAGCAGACTACTAAGGGGAGAAAAAGCATCGCAGCCATCTTGAGCTCAGGTTTTAAACATTGAAAGTCAAATAGCTGTTTCTGCGAGCGACCAAAATCAAATACTGTCTGTCTTAAAAGCGGTGAATTACAACACTTTCTGGCAAGCAAGCGTAAAACTACACCTCTGTCTCGGCAAAAACAGTTTTCAGTCTCTTCGCCGTCAAACCTCCCCGTCCGCCGACTAACCCTGTACTGTACTATTCAGCCATTTGTCCCACTCTTTAAATCTAGCAACAGCCAATCAGAGTATCCCGGAATCCCTGTGTCAGTGACGAGCTATCCAATCGGCGCATGCGTCTTACGAGCGTAGCGTAGCTGAGGAAAGATGGCGGCGGGCTCCGATTTGCTGGATGATGTTTTCTTTAACACGGACGTGGATGAGAAAGTAGTTAGCGATTTAGTTGGATCTTTGGAATCTGAGCTGACCGGATCGGGTCACGGTAACTCAGCGGTCAGAGTTCAAGCGGTTGGAAACCACATAGGCACTTCAGCTTCGAGTGGTAGTTCCAATGTCCAGGACAACAAAATGGGACTTGCACAAGAGCTTGTAAAAGCAGGTAAGGGTTACAGTAGCTTATTTTGGTCCTGTTGTTTTAGGTTATTTCTGCAAGTTTTCAGTGTAACACAAAGTATAAGGATCCTAGATTGGCTCTTGTGAGATTTAGAGTGTCGCGGATTCACTGTTTTGTTCTTTATTTTCGCTATCAAAAGGCGCTGGAGTACCAGGAGGTGTCATTAATAATGCGAGGTCCCAGGGTTCAACTGTGGATGCACCGGGGACCACCATAGCCGCCGGGTCGAACCTGAACCAAAGCAAGACAGGGGTCGAAACAACTGCTGTAACAACCATTTCAAACCACGGATTGGGCAACGGACAGAAAGTAGTGACAGGAGTACCATTACCAACTTTGAATGGAAGTAATGTGGTCTTAAACTCTCACAGTTCAGGAAGTGTCACCGCTCCCCCCGGGACAACCTCTAGCAGCAGTAGTAGTGGTAATACTACAGTATCCGCTGTCACGGTTCTAAACAACGGACCCGGTACCGCGAACAAAGGACAAACTGCTGTTTTACCCCCATCCTCTAGCACTGTCATTCAAACTTCTTTGATGAGCACCCACAATGTTGTAACTTCCACTGTGATATCGGCACAGACATCAAGCCCCACTACAGGACCTACCGTTACACTTGTGAGGCCGCCTATGCAAACACCGGGACCCGCTAAAGCACCAAATGGGACTACAACGAACCCAATAGGACCTGTCAGTTCAGGCCCGCAGGTCAATAAGTCAGATTCGCCCAAAACTATCATTCAGACCACAGCTCAGACAGCTGGTCAGAGTGTGGTGGCGAGCACCGCCAACTTGACCCTAGGACAAACCATTCAAAGCGCTCTTCAGCCCGGGACAACTGCTGGGACAGTGACCGTGGGAAAAAGTCCAGTCTTACAAAATGTGACAAGGACTTCTTTGCCGTCTACCATAACGGCCAGTCCCGGTGGAATTCGAACAATTGCCCCGCAGATGCTGGCTCCGAGACTTCCAAACACCCAGCAGAGTCAGCCGAATATTCAGAACATCCAAATTCCAGCAGGTAACCGGATTTAAAGATTCAACACCCATGATTTAACCTAAGTGATGTTTGAAGTCAGTGACAGGTGAATTTGCCTGCAAATATGCTACATTATTAACAGCGTCAAAACTTAGTTTACGAGATTCACTAGAAGTTGGGGGAATGCAAAAAATTAAACCTTGTTTAACGTCACCGTTACTAGTAAATAGTTACAAGTAATATCCGTTACTGCAACTTTTAACCTGCATGTTGTCTCATAAAAGTTATTCTGCCTGCGAAATTAATTTTAACCTGATGAAAATCTCACTCACGTCCTTTCAAATGTGTCAGTGACAGCGGGTTTTAGAGTCAGTCTGTCGAAAGAGGAAATTTAACGCTTGAATAACAAGTTGTCAAACTCCTGCACAGTCTTTTTTCCTGAACTTTAAGACGCTACGTGCATTCTGTAAATTGATTTGTAGAGTGTTTAAAAGAACAGATGGACACAAATGCAATCTCTTTACCGTCAAACTCTCCTTATCGGCAGACGTACACAGTAACTGCTGTAACTGTTGCCGCCACGTGCCAGATGACCATTTTGCTTCTTGTTTTCATAATGTGCAGTAACGATATGTCAGTGTAGAAGAAGAATGGCACAAGCTCTCCTTGGCTGTCACATAGAAGTGAATTTTATATATACATATATGTGTGTGTGTGTGTATGAGATTACCCAACATGTTACATTTTGTCTCCACAACATACTGGCAACTGCAATATTTAGAGATTAATGTAACAGTATTTAAAAAAATAAGTGTTGAACTATTTGACACATACTGTGCCTAAACTGCTTTCAGTCTCCCTGTTGATCACAATTTCATAGTCTCTTTCTTGTTGAAATAGATCTTTGTTTTCCTTTGCCCCCAAGCTGATGGTGTCTAGGGTTGCTCTGGGGACTGTAGAGATGAAGGGTTGCTTGGTCGTACACATCATTAAATTTGTCATAAATGTAGTGAAAGCATTGAATATCTGACACACAGCTAGAGTTACGATACTTAAGATCAGCTCTGAAACAAAGATCACATAACTTTGTGATGTTACTTGTTTATCTTCGTGTTCCATGTGTTACAGTGGGTTATGGGTATCACTTCCCAAGCATATCTACTCTCAAGACACTAAATTGTTCAATCAGTACTTCCAAGAGTGTTTTCCAGAAATTGATAGAAAACATTGAGCCAGTTTCATGTGAAACCAGTTTTAACTAGTTCTCCAAGTCACCCTTGCTACTAAATTCATTTTAAATCTTGTTATTTTACTGGTTTTGGTTTTTATTTAGGTTTTTATCTTAGTTCTGAGTTTAGGTGTTTCTCCTCAAATGACAGAATTGGCATTGTTTTTCCTGTCATACATGACCTTTGGTTCCTTGTATTTGTGTGTGTCTGTGTGCTTTTGTGTGTGTTTGTGTGTAGGCATGGTTCTGGTACGCAGTGAGAATGGGCAGTTGTTGATGATCCATCAGCAGACTTTGGCCCAGATGCAAGCTCAGTCCCAGGGCGCCATGGCAACCCGACCCACCACTCCCACCAGCACTCCGCCTGTCCAGATCACCTCTGTGCAGGTATGTGCTGAAGGAGAATCAAATTCATTCTTTTAAACCGCTGATCTCACACACAATAGTATGTGTGTTATCTGTCTTTCACTTTCAGTTCTGTTCGTTTTGGTTTTGTTTGCTTAGAGTACTGTGCAAGAGACAAAGCTACTGTACAAAATCACTAGACTTACTTATATTTTATTTTTGTCCTTTCTTTCAATCTCACTCTCTCTTCTCCCAGACCTTTTCACATCTCTCTCTCTCTCTCTCTCTCCCTTTATCTTCTCTTTAATATCTCTGTCCTCTTAGTTTCTCTCTACTGCAGTATTTCACACATTATTCTGTTATTGTTCATCAGTGTTTCTCTCTCTTTTGGCCAGGCTCCTGGGACGCCCATCATTGCTCGGCAGGTTACCCCAACAACAATCATCAAACAGGGGTCACCTGCTCAAACCACCGTACAGGCAACCACCACACTCCAAAGACCCCCAGTACTGCAGGTGAGCCAAGTGCCTCTGTCGTACTCCTCATGAGAAAATCCGGTAGAGTCTCTGGTTGGGCTGCCCATTAGATCCACAATTGTAATTTGGTGTTCCCGAATTAACCGTGATTAATATTAGTTTATTAGGACACCTATTCATTAAGTAATTAGTACACCCAGTAATGAATTGATTAATACACTCATATCTTCACACAGTGCTTATGCCAAATCAAATGGAGCTTAGTTACATGAACTGTAAACTCACTGATGTGTCATCAATGATTACATCGAGTCTTCTTTGAGTTGTCTAGCCAAACACCCAAATTCTTGAGTTCTGACCAGTGCTCTGTGAGCTGCTGACCCATAAACCAAAGTTGACTTGTTTGTTTCCCTTATCAACTGTAGTGAAGTATTTTACGGTCTGTGTTCAACATAAATGTTAAAATAGAAAAGAATAAGGTCTCCTAACCTTGAGGAATATCTCATACTGAAAAAAGGAACATGCTCTGTGATTTGGAACTGTTTTGATTTCAAAATATTGAGTCATGTGTCCATGTGAATATGAATGTGGAGTGTTGGTTTGATTTATACTTATGGATTTATAGTTGTTGATCTGCTCCTGTGTTCTCACTCATAGTATAACATCTGCACTGACACAGAAGTGTATGCAGGACTTTACGGAAGATTGAAAGATGTCCCAGTAATGTTTTGTTTTATTCAGGCTATAATGTGACAGTGTGTGTGTGTGTCTCTGTCTGTCTGTGTGTGTATATATATATATATAATGCTAGTCTCAAGGAATCTTGAGTACATTTCCATCTTTATGAGGTTCTGCAAGTTTGGAGGTAGGCCTAACTACTAGGAGGCTATATCAGTGGTCAGTGTTTAAGATAAAACTGAACAAAATCCAAATGGTGAAAGTTCACCTTGTTTGAAAGCTGATGTGTTTTAAGAATGTCTGCAAGACTGGCTTGTGGCATACTATTATATGTTTTTAGTTGCTAACTTAACTTTGCTCATCAGAAATGGAGAGGTATTTGACAAATCAGCATTTATAAGCTGTAAGGGGAAAAGAAAAACGAGGTACTTTAAAGATCATGGCAGCATGTGTGACCGCATCGTTCTTGAGTAAGAATTATTGGAAAAGGGAAGTTTGGGCAGAGGCCTGGTCAGATACCAATATGTGATGGTTACTTATACAGCAGTCTATAAATTCGCGCCATTTATGTTTCTTTCTGGATGTGCTGGGAAACTTTATACTAAAAGCAGTTTTTGAACACGCCATGTTTTTTAAGCTGTGGAAACAGGGAAGTGTTCTTAAAGAAGTCAGTTTCAGTATAATGCACCTATGCTTGTTTTTTCAGAACACCATTATGTTGGGTGGCACAGCTGCAGCGGCTCCGACCGTCGGGACACCCCCCCCAGGACAGACAGGGACAACAGCAGCAGGCCAAAGGGTGGCTACACCTGCACCCACAGCAGCTGCAGCTACGGTGAGCAGAAGAGGACATAATCTACACTGTTACCTTTTTTTCCCCTCAACACCTTTTACCCGTAGTTGGAAAAGAAAATGAATTTACTGCCAGAAGGTAACAACAGGAATATCATTTTAAAACATACTGTAGCGGAAATTCAAATTCTGTAATGGTGGAAATTTTACCTTTTGTTTTTGAGGAAAGAATGGATGGTTTTATTGTCTTTTACCCTGCAGGCTCTTGGACTGCGTTTGTCAATATAGCTTAAATATCAAGCCCAGTCGTTATTGATTGTCAGCCATTTCTGGAGGAATCAATGACCTCTTAGATCAGTTTTCTTATCGTATCTGTCTTTTTTTCCTCTTGTTTGCTTTCGTTTTCACAGGAAACCCTGGAGAACGTGAAAAAGTGTAAGAACTTCCTGTCTACCCTCATCAAACTGGCATCAACAGGCAAACAGTCCTCAGAGACTGCTGCTAATGTGAAGGAACTGGTCAAAAACCTTCTGGTGTGTTACTCTCTCTCTGTGGTCTGTTGAACTGGGAGTGTTAAAACTGTCAGTTTTAGTTCAGTAGTGTCAGTAATGTTCAGTAATGTCTTACATATATATATATATATATATATATATATATATGTTTTGAATGTTTTGTTATTGTTGTTTTTTATCCATAATTTCTATTTGAAAAACAAAATAAGACAAAATGAATATGTGATTAATAATCAACATTTTCTTAAGCCGTTTGTTTTGCTCTTTGTAAACCCTTTCAGGAGGGTAAGATTGAAGCTGAAGACTTCACCAGCAGATTGTACAGAGAGCTGAACTCCTCACCTCAGCCCTACCTTGTGCCTTTCCTTAAGGTGAGACCCAGGGACGCTGTGCTTAAGAGTCTTAATCAGACATTGACTGATTAGATTTATCTAAATAAGCTCAGTTTACAGTCTCGGGGGGATGATTTGTGCTCTGTGGACTTTTGTTTAATGGATAGATAGTTGGAGTCTTCTTTTGTCTAATCCTTTTTCATTTATGTCTGGACGTTGTTGATGCCCTCCCTTAGGGTAGAGACACTGAGTGACTTTTCTGTGAACTGTTGTTGCTGATAGAGTGGTAAAGGAAACACAGAGGCTTTGATGGTTCACCTGTGATTTGTCTGTAAGAGACATGTTTAATGCTGGTATCACTCCAGAGGTGTGTGACTTGAAACATAGAAATTAATAATGGTATGTCTCTTTGTGTGAGAACATGAGTTAAAAGATTCCTTTCAAATGCAGTCTTTTCAGCAAATATGAGATAGGCAAATATAATATAGATATAATACATTCCACGAGCTGACTTTCTTTCTTTGTTTCATTCTTTGTTTGCTTCTTTCTTTCTTTCTTTCTTTCTTTCTTTCTCTCTTTCTCCTCCACTCCCGCCCTCCTTCTCTCAGAGGAGTCTCCCTGCCCTGCGTCAGATGACTCCAGACTCGGCTGCGTTTATCCAGCAGAGTCAGCTGCAGCAGCCCACGTCCACGGCCCTGACAGCTGTTGTCCTGGGGGGCACGACCACGCAACGCACAAACATCCAGCCTGGAACCACCCTCACCAAGAGCCCTGCCACTGCCTCCGTCACCACCACCCCACATCACCCAGTCATCAGCCTGGCCCAGACAGGACAGACCAAACCTGGCCTGGTACACTCCTCTACTCTGTTTTTTTTTTTTTTTTTTTTAAATATATGCACCGTTTGTTTAAGGGTCCGATTTTGCTTTGGTGTATAAAATGATTTACTTTAATATATTGCATTGGGGAATTGCATCATTGCATTGTCCTTTTTCATACAACTGTGGGTATTTATATGTATTATATGGAGATACAAACTCGTAAATTGATGAGGACAGACTCATTCAGTCCCAGGATGGTTTACTCTACAGCAGAGGTTTTAAACTGTGGGTTCGTGGCAGCACTGTAAAGGGTTAATGAGATTTTAATGGAAATGTCAATGTCAAATTAAATTCACTTAAATAAAATCTTAAGGGAGTGCTTGAGGAAGATAATTCAGGTTGAAAGGGTTCTGTGGCCAGAAAAGGTTGAGAACCTCTGCCCCCACAGCACAGACAGATCATGCCTAGTCTAAAGGGTCCTGAAGATCACTGGTTGAAACGTCTGACCAGTTGTGCATTGACTGTGGACTCTGACATTCCTGTTTGCCTTTTTACATTTGCATTACACATGGCCTTTCTCTTCTGTGCCTTTGTCTTTAAATCACGACGGAATATGACAGCAGTTCACAGACACATTGTTGAGTGTTAGTTTGACAGTGTTTTAAAACATGGTTTTATCCCCTCATTCAAGTAGTTAATATTACAGTATATTTGTTAATAATGATAACAACAACAACAATAATAGTATGTCATTATTAACTGTTTTCTTCATTGCTGACAGTAATGTTTTCTGTTCTGTTATATTGTCATCAGAGGAAGAAGAAGTGAAGCTTCACGCTCTCTGTTTCTCTCTCTGTCTCTCTCTCTCTCTCTCTCTCTCTCTCTCTCTCCCTCCCTCTTTCTTGCCTGTAGATCTTACAGCAGCCTCAGCAGCAGGGGGCGCTGGTGAGAGCACCCCAGGTCAATCTGACTCAGACACCCATGGTGACACTGCGGCCGGGACAGGCCCCCACACGTGTGTTTAGTCCACAGACCGTGGTCAAACAGATCTCTGCTGGTGAGTTAGAGTCAGGGCAGACATGTAGTACTCTATGTGTATCTGTATTGCTTTGATTTCACATGCTCACACTTCTGATCTATCAGTGTGTTTGAGGAGGCAGGAGTGGAGTATGCCTAAATAGTGTTAAACAAATTTTAACTGTTTATTAGTCAATAGTTATAATCTTAATAGAGCTTAATAGATGTTAATTATTGAGTACTTAATAATGAAATTCTTACTAATGACCTAGAACATTGCTAAAGCTATGTAGCAGTCTGTATATCTGATTGATGTATTTACAGTTCCCTGTGTTAAACTAATTTCAACCAAGTCCATTGTTTTGCTTTCACACATTAAAATCTGTTGAGTTTATAACAGCTCGTTTAATTAAGAATGACTCGGTCGAACACACACACACACACACACACACACACACACACACACACACACACACACACACACAGTGGCCACAGTGAGTGCTGTGGATCGCGAGAGATGGGTGGAATATATCTGCTTGGACAGCGTTGCTTCTGTCTGCAGCTTTCACCTATTAGGTCACTGCAGATAGCAGTAATTAGATTAGAGCTGCACCAGCCTGTCCTCAGTTAAGAGCTTACTGTCCAGTTTAACACGAGTGGACACATTACTGCCCCCTTGTGGTTAGAAAATAACCAACTACAGCAACTAACACCTACTCACAGATGCCACTGAGTGAGCATGCAGTGATATTTTCTCATACAATGCTCTATCTCTCTCTCTCTCCCTCTCTTCCTTTCCCCCTCCTCCTCTCCCCCTTTCCCTTTGTTCTGTGCGTTTCTCTGTCTCAGGTTCTCTGCTGAAGCCAGGTTTGGCTCCAGGGACTAAAGTGGTGTCTGTGTCAGGTGCTCAGACTCTGGCTGCTGCTGCTGCTGCCCAGAGAAACAAACTGAAAGAGGCAGGAGGGGGGTCCTTCAGGTCAGTGCCGGGAAAGCGTGTGTGCACTGTGTACAAGGAGTTTGTAGAATGTTTGTTTGTGTTTGTAGGATGGATGTGTGTTTCTGTGTAAAATGCGGTGAACACTCCTATGAAACCTAATTCAAATAAAAAAAAAAAAACAGGTGCTGCAGGATGAGTCTTATGTCCAGGTCATTTAGTCTAAAAGTGGCAAAACAAAGGTAACCATTTTAACAGAAATAATTTATACTCCTCTCATTTTGTTGTGTTAAATATGAATGTAAGCACATACTCTGAATGTAAGCACCTTGGAAAGGGATGTTGGTATTAACAAAGCGGCAGTGTGAGGAAAATCAACACCAGAATTTTAGAAAAAAAAAGTTATTTCTCTTTTAATGCTGCCTCAGTCTTTTCTCATCTCAGAGTAGTCAGTAACTTACGAGCACACACACACAAATGCCCGAGTCACACACTTGTCGAGTCTGAGTGTTTTATCTGAGTGTGAGTCTCCAAAAATATGACTGGAGTCAAAGTCTCATATTTGTGAACTACAGAACTCTTAACCAGTGGGTGACACTCAAATGGTAATATTTGTTGTTAACAAGTGCTGTTTGGTGAACAGCCTAGTTTTACAGAATACCAACTATTTTAATTCTTATTTTCTCTGATATGGGAGGGTAGGAGAATAAACTGTCAAGGAGGGGAGTAAGGTAGGAGAAAGCAAGGAAACTTAAATGTGGGAAACAATAGAATCCTCAGCTGTATTAGAATCAGTGAAATCTTCAGTGCCCAGGGAAGCAAACACTTCACTGGAGATTCTTAGAATGTTCTTTACTCCTTGGTCATATCCTAGGTCATCTTTAGACTCCTATGTTGCACGTGTTGCTATTGCTAGTGTAGCTGTTTCTTCCTGATCAGTCTGACAATGTATGTTCCTTTAATATGTTCTGTGCTGTTTTTCTGTGTCTGTCCAGAGATGATGACGACATCAATGATGTGGCCTCCATGGCTGGTGTTAACTTGTCTGAAGAAAGCGCCAGAATCCTAGCCACAAACTCGGAACTGGTGGGAGCAGTCACGCGGTCGTGTAAGGACGAAGCTTTTCTCTTTACCTCGTCTCTGACCAGGAGGGTTTTAGATATAGGTGAGTCTTGTCCCATCTAATCTCATGTCTCTGAGCTCCAGGTCCTTCTCAAATGAACCCAAAGGTTAGGAATGCATCTCCTCTACATTGTTTGTGCTGATGTCTTTGTCTTTCTGTAACGTGGCTTTTTCTTTCCTGGGTCTTGACAGGAAGGAAGTACGGGATCACTGAACTGGGGCCGGATGTCATTAACATAGTGTCTCATGCCACACAACAGCGGTTGCAGAATATTTTGGAGAGAGTGTCAGAGGTGGCGCAGCAGAAAAACATCTCCTTTAAGGTACAATAATACTGTCAGAGGGTCTAACTGCTCTCATCCATCGCTCTCTGTAGTGTGGAGACACAAACTCAGATTTAAACAGTAAAATAAATGTAAGAATCTTTTTGATATTAATATTGAATTTAGATTGGGTGTCTTTCAAATATCAAAATTGTATCTTTTGTTTGCAAAACACCACCCAACAATATTTTATTTCAAAATATGGGTAACATACAGAACCAAACAGAGCAGCTGCTGTCTTTCAATAATGAATTTTCTTTCTCTCTCCCTCTCTCTGTCTCCAGGAGGATGACCGATATGAACAGATCAGTGATGTGAAAGCTCAGCTCAAGTTCTTTGAACAGTTGGATCAGATGGAGAAACAGAGAAAGGAGGAACAGGAGAGAGAAATTCTAATGAAGGCAGCCAAGGTAACACACACACACACACACACACACTGTATCCATGCTTACACATGCAGCACTCACTGACTGTATTGTTTACATGCTCACAATTACTCATTCTCTCTGTTTATCTATGTTGTTCTCTCACTGGATATTTTGTTTATTATACACTTACACTCAGTGCATCTTAGTTCTTTGGATGGAAGGCTCAGTCTGAATTAAGTTGTGTGTCTTTGGAAGAAAAATATTATTGTGCTCTCAAAACGTGTGTAGATTAACTTTTTCTTTCACTGGGAGTGAGAAGTGTGAAGCTGCACCATCATGCTGGAGGTTTTAGCATTATATTTATATAGTGATGATTCTCCACTATCATTATTCCCACAGTCCAGATCAAGACAAGAGGATCCAGAACAGCTCCGGTTAAAACAGAAGGCCAAAGAGGTCAGACCAAAGACTGCTCTCTATTCACTACATGTGCCAGTGCTTTGTGTTTATGGAGAGAGGAGAAAGGGATCAGGTAACGTTTGGTGTCTGTTGAACGGAGCGTGTTGAGTTCATGCTTGTATGTGGTGCTTGGATGTGCAGATGCAGCAGCAGGAGTTGGCTCAGATGAGACAGAGGGACGCTAACCTGACGGCACTTGCAGCTATTGGACCCAGGAAAAAACGGAAAGTGGATTCCATGACCAGTGGAACAGGAGCTGAGGTACTGCATACACTATATATACACATACCACACACACACACACACACACACACACACACACACATTCAGACAGGGTCAACAGTTTCATTGACTGACTACTTATATGCTTAATCTCATCTAGTAAGTTTCTGAAGTTAGAGCTTAACTGAATAGTTCAAGTTCAAGTTCAAAAAGAATATGTGATCACTGGAGTAAATTACGGTGTTTCTTCTTTGGTCTTTGTGTTTTCCGTGGTCTTCTGTCTCTCTCTCCCATATCACTCTCTCTTTACTCTCCTCACAGGGTTCAGGTTCAGGTACGTTAGTATCTGCAGCCTCAGGTAGCGGAGGTTCCAGACAGTTCACTCGACAGCGGATTACTCGGATCAACCTGCGAGACTTGCTGTTCTGTCTGGAGAACGAGAGAGAAACCAGTCACTCTCACCTCCTTTATAAAGCTTTTCTCAAATAGCATCAGCTCAGTGTTGTGCCCTCCAGAAGAATCAAATTCAGTTCATAAACCTTCATGAAACATTTTCGAAAGAGAACCATTCTCCCTTTACGACACCTCAACACTGCCCCCTACAGGCGAAACAACAGACCAGCCACCTCTACTTCTCCAATACCGCTTCCCGAATATTGCATTGCCACCACCACGCCACTCTCAACACTGTGTTTACCAGTATTGCCCCCTGGAGAGGGAACAGCAGGGCAACCCTGCCATATACAAAACAAAAAAACAGCAACCCCTCTACTCATCCTGGACATCCTCTCTGAATGCTGTGTTTAAACATATCGCCCCCCGCAACATTGCACCACGCACACAGTGGGAGGAAGCAAGCAGATGACCAAACTCCTTTTTCCCCGCTCTCTTCCACGTGCTCTGGGCATTTTTTTTTCTAAAGCTGAGTGCTTCCTTAAGGTCAGATATTCAAACAGGAGCCCCGGGCAAAAATACGCCCTTATCTCCTCTTCCTCAGATCTTTCTGACAAGGTACTTCCTCAAAATACCACCCCCAATCCCTGGAGTGAAAAGGAGGGGGGGTTCCCTCATTCCTGGAGCTCACCTTTCTCCTGTCCTCCCAAAATAAACCCCCTTATAGGAATGGCAAACAATGACCTCACAACTGTCAACTTTTACCGTTTTTCTAAAGAAAAACTTTACCGTTTATTTTTCTCTCCCCGTTGTGAAACAGATTTTCTCCTGATGACAGTTTGTTTTTACAGTGATTTTTAAAGCATTTTTCTTTCTGTGGATCAGGCAGAAGGACGTGTGATTAAAGAACATAGTGTCAAAACTAGCGCTGTTTTTTTGGATTCAACTACATGTAATTTAGTGCGGGTATGCATTCTAAAATAGCTAACAGAGCGTTTGTTTTGTTAGGGTTTTTTTGTTGTTGTTGTTGTGTTGTTTTTTTTTTTTTTATGAACCTGTGGATTCTTTTAACTGGAAAGAGATTTTTTCATCGACTAAGTTGCCTTCTCACCAGAATAAGCCATATAATTCTAATGATCTGTATATGTTTCTGTGAAAGCTTAGCAGTTCCCTCTGCAGTCACGTTTTCTAATTGTCTCACGTAGCATCGGTTCTGTTAGTATCTGGAAAAAATCTAATCTTATTCACCTTTTGGCTTTTCACTCTCTTTTATTTAATCGTGTGTCTGCCGTGACTTGTTTTAAATAGTTTGATTTTAATGATTATTTATATGTCAGCGTGTCTGTTCAAAAATTTTTATATTCACACACATATAGTACATGCAAATTATTATTGTACATATGTAATCTCTGCAACTTGGACGACCCCTATTTGCATGGGTCAGGAACACGACCACAGTCTATTAATTGAATGTTTTAAAAAGAAAAAAACAATGAAGAAATTGATGTAAAAAAAATATATATATAGAAACAGGTGACATGAAAATATTTTCAAAAGGAATGGCGGCTTTGTTTTTTGATTGCACTGTTTCCGGCTGAAGAGTGACCGTGGAAACGGTCCGGTATCTATGGTGACGTGTGATGAAATCCTGATTATGGAGTCTATCGACCTGTCAGATCAGTTTTTTTTGGTGATTCTGATTATTTCACAGAGGAGAAAGCCGTACTTTGTACTTATTTTTTTAATGCACATACTAATTTGGTCTCATATATTTTCACAGGTATATTGTATGAAACATTGTCTATTGATAAAGCTATTGATAAAACTTTTATGATTGTACATACTTAAGTTAGGTTTTTTTCTTTTGTACTGTCTGTGACAAGCTGATCATAATCCTGTCAGTCAATCAGTGTTGTTGTTAAGGATCACTACCTTGGTAACTGTTACAAACCTCCACCCCTCTTTTCAGCATCTCACAGAGTGAAGAGAAACATCAGAATTGCCTGAAGTAAATATACCAATATCTTGTAAATTTTGCACAGCCACTTGTCAATATGTAAATATTTTACTTAAAGAAAGGTTTTTAATTGCTATTGTTTTATAGAGGATTGAAAGAGATTAATCTCCTTCATTAAAAAACAAAAAACAATTGCCTGTTTGTTTGTGTCTGTATTTGGGAATAGGTGTGTGATGTTTAATTTACAGGGAGCCAGACATCAACTACTTCACAACGAAGCAATGCAGTACTGTCTCAATCTTTTTAAAGTTTGTGTATTTACTTATTAATTTTTGCCAAACTAAGGCCTCTTCAGCACTTTATTTTAATTACAAATACATTGATGTATTACTTACTAGCAACCAGATTTCATTTTTTTTTTTCATCATCCTTTATTCGAGATGACATTTCAGTAAACCTATCGTAGCCTAGGTACTTCAGAGGCAACGGCATTTTTCCACTGGAGGGCACTGTTACCTCACTGATCATCTCGTTCGGTCGTTTCAACAAAGGGAACAGAACGAATCGTCTAGTTACCATGGCTGTATTAAGAAATTACTCTGCATTCTTAAAAGAAAGATTTAACAAGAAACCAAAGTTAGTTGTTCAGCTTACCATCCTTCTCAGGCCATTTTTAATATTTAATCAGGTTTCTGAGTGTTCATTTCACCACCAGTAAAGAGCTTGATCATTAGCTTATTAGTTGAATCAGATGTGTAAGCAAAGGAATATAACTATGAGTTTGGAGGATAGTTGGATGTTGTAGAGGGCAAAACAGTCAATGTTTTTATTAGTGAACATTATTATTATTATTATTATTATTATTATTATTATTATCGCAGTGGAATGCAAACAGTCTTCGTCGACAGAGTTGATTTAAGGTAAACAACTTGATGGAAAAAATCTGCCCATGAAGATTTAGGTTCCTCGTTACAGAGAACCATCCACAAATCAAGTCACACAAACACGGACTTCGACTGTACTTTGCCTGCGAGTGTAGCTTTACTGGTCGATAGAATATAGACAGAGGGGATATTAGATTATATAAACTGCTCTGAACTTTTCATTAATATGGAGCAGCTTCAATGCCGAACCTTGGTCCTAAAAAACGCACATCGCTGGGCACGAGATTTGAGATTTGCCTTTTCAGAACCTCCGCTATCTGATGATAAGAGAGACGTTCCACTGTTTTCAGTGTGATTAAAACCGCATGTCAGCGGATTTCACATCAGAAAAGCAAAGCATATGTTCGTTGATGTAGGTCCAAAAAACACGAAAAATAGCCCCTGACTTTCTACTGATCCAGTGCCAACTTTTAAAAAAAACCGCTCTTATTCCCTAATAAATATTTCATCAGCGAACTATTTTGCTCTCTGATCATCCAACTCAGTGTAGCCCCAAACTGTCATTTTTTACGGCGAAGAACTTGACATAAAACCCTCTGAGCGATGTAGCCTAATAGCCGAACGCGTTTAATTGTACCGTTGCCAAGTTGCTGTATGTGCCGTAGGCTAGGAGAGTCATTTTGTTTCGGGGAGATAGAGTCTGATGAAGCTCTCGCGTGAAGTAGCTCCTTATCAGGCGGAGAGGATTAAACAGGGAGACTGCTCTCCTGTGAGATTAGCACCGACTTACTCTTAATGGACTGATAGCTTAGAATGAGAGAGAGAGAGTTAACTGGAGGATACGAGATGGGGTTACTCTGTCCCACAACCTACAGGAACTCACGCAGGGAGAATGGAGAGGGGAGAGAGAGGTGGGTGAGACTGTGGAGGAGAGGAAGGTAAATGATGGGATTCATGACCTAAGGAATAGGCAGGGGAGGACAGAATGCAGAAAAAATGCTGGAGAGAGAGAGAGAGAGGGGTGTAAATGAGATGGCTGACACTGTATGGCTGAATTTGTTGGGATCTTTGGCCTCAGGGTAAGAAAACAGTTTCAACAGCTACATCCTCAATTACACAGACTGCTGGAGAAACATCAACCCTCAATAATGTCAGAATTTCAGTCTGTCACATCATGGTAATATGGGGCAAGTCAACAGGTTTTCATTTTAAATATAGAGATAAGCAATTGTGAAAGGATGAATTATTTTAAGTGATATTTTAAGCAAAGGATTAGTTTTAATTGTCTTCACACACAGAGGCAGACAAACTTCAAGAGCCACAGGACTAAATGAATTCAAGAGAGTTAGCTTTAGTTTGTGATGTGTTTCATTTATAGGCACAACACCATAAAATGGTGTGATATGAGTTTATTTATTTATTCTTTCCTGAACAGAAGGGAAGGAACACAGTAGTGTCCCGAGGCTTTTTATATATCCTTTGCCTCCCTCTGTCAGTAATTGAACAAATTAGCCATGAACAGCTGTTACCTGTAAAAATGACCTGTTTTTCAATTTATTGCTTTGGACAAGAGGTCTGAGAGCATCTGCACACGGCAGCTGTCAGCCGCTTCTGATCACCTTTCCAAATCCTGCTTTCAATATATCATGACAAACATAGTTATCCAGACATGTTTCTTTTTTTCTTTTTCTTTTTTTTTTAAAGAGAGATTTTACAAATCGCCCCAGCACCCCAACCATGCCAAGCCTCTTCCATCAATTAAGGCCACAGTCGTCCTCTGTTTCTCCAGGAGTTTTTCACTGCAGCACTTACATAATCTTTAAAATGAATCATAGTCATTAGTAGTGGAGACCAAATGTTATAATGTGTTGTAATTATTGGAAAAATGTTCTAGATGGTAGAAAAATACGGCTGGTTAGAGCCTATCCCAGCGTTCATTGAGTGAAAGGCAAAGGAACACCCTGGACAGGTCGCCAGGCCATCGCAGGGCAGACACACACTCTTGGAGGAAACCCACACAGACACGGGGAGAACATGCAAGTTCCACACAGAAAGGCCCCCAGCCAGAAATCGAACCCAGAACCTTCTTGCTGCCCAGCTTTTGCTGATTCCACACCTGCTGAATTTAAGCCATGTGGAGTCCTTTCAGGTGACCATGCTAATGAGCCACTATTACACACTGCCTCAGTCAAAGATGGGCAGTGTAGCTTTTTCAGTGTCAATGACATGAGATTCCAGTTGCATAAATCCTACCATAAAATTCTTATTTTACCACAATACCAAACTCATATATTTAAAAAAAAAAAGGAATTTATAGCATAGAATAAATACATAGTCTGTAATGTTTTTCCCATATATATACATATATACATATACATACACACACAAACACACACACACACACACAAACACACACAGACACACATATACATATATATATATATATAGAGAGAGAGAGAGAGAGAGAGAGAGAGGGAGAGAGAGAAAATGTGGAGTGGTTTATGTTGGGTTCATGATGTAGCAAGAAGAGTCCAGCAGGGAGTCTACTGACTGCTTTTTTTGATTAAATCAGTTCATTTTGAGTAGCTCGTTAAACTGGAGGAGCAGAAAGGAGGGGAAAAGGTACAATTAGATTTCTCCTCCGAAGAATGGACAATAAAAAACCTTCCTTTGCTGGCTTCCCAATAAGCCAACATTGTTACCGTGGATACACAGCTGCCCCCCCCCAATATCCTGAAATGCAGTTTTAGTGCAGTTGAATCATTACTCATATTGCAACATTTCCATTTAGTTATACAACAGACCATACTTAGTCACTGTGAGGAGTATGGCCAAAACCTATTTAAGACCTATTCAATTAGACAGACATGTCAACAAGGGGAGTCTAAGCAGTAAAGGGGCTTTTAGAATGCATCTGTTTGGAAAAATTTATAGACGAATACTTGTTTTCTAAAGATATGAAAGCAGTTATCAGTTCCTTTTAAAAAAGTTGGCAAGTTTCCACAGTGTCTATTGCAGTGTGTTCTTGACCTCCACCCCGGATTCGGTTTTGAGAAAGAGTGCAGTGAATACCAACACAAATTCCATTTGTCATCATTCATCTGTTTAACTTGATTCCACTAACTGTGTCTGTCGTCTCACTACATTAGTTCTTTTGAATGTGGCTAGTCTGCGTTTCACGTAGAATGGTAGCACCACACTCTTCCACGGATTTAGACTGTTTTAAATGTGCCTATTTGACATATACAGCAGAATCATAGCATTACAAATTCTATTGATGTTTGAAGCACATTTTTGTCTCTAGGCATTGTGTGTGTGTGTGTGTGTGTGTGTGTGTGTGTGTGTGTGTGTGTGTGTGTGAAAAATCTGTGGGATGCACCACTGATAGATAGTTAAAGGGAAAGAGGGTTCACATTCAAGCCAACCCATTTACTTTTGTATCCAACCCTCTGGATCCAGGCACATGTGAAGAGGCTGCCCTGATTGGCTGTTCCTTGATTTAGTCTTTTTTTGGAGATGTTTCTTGCTGTGCGAACGCCATTCCAGTGAAAGTCAGACTGAAAACCCTGTTGGTATATTTCAGGTCGCTGTAGGTGGCACCTTGCTGAAACAGATGATCATCAGGTTTAGAAATGTGCAGGAAAAACAGTTATCAGTGTTTGTGTTTATGCCACCTCTCTTTCTCTCTGCACACCTGTCCATCTAGCTTTCTGTCTGCTGTCACCTGTCATCATTGGAATCATATTCACACGGGAGGAGAGAGGAACAGAGCTAGATCTACAGAAGCTCCCTGAGGCAAAGTTTGACGTGGCCATTTCCTCCATAGAGAGTTCATGTAAAGCTGTTCCCTTGCTACAGCCCCCCCCTCCCCCCAACCCACCTCCCCAAACCTCCACCCTACCCCACCCCTCTTTTCATGTGTTTCTCAGTATATGCCTGTTTCTGTGTTTGCTCACACATCCCATACGTCACATATGAGAGTTTCTGAGGGGCATTCACGGTTAAGTGTGTCTGTGTGGTCTTAGTGTTGTTATCTCATGATGAATTCCTGTTCTCACTGTGCTAACTGAGATGGACTTCCCTCATGTTGAATGCAATAAGCATGTTCTCCAGGGCTCTCCTCCCACACACTCACTCTGTTTCCGCTCCCTCTCCCTGTCACACCAGCACTGCTCAGTACTGCTCGCTGTATGTGACTACTGAGGATGACAAACTGCTGTGAACAGAGCATTTGCTCATTAAATCCAACAGCAGAGCAAACATAATGTACAAAATTCACTCAGCTTTCTACCACACCCAGAGCTGTCCTCTTACACTCTCTCTCTCTCTCTCTCTCTCTCTTTTGCTCTTTTTCTCTTTCTCACTCTCAGCACAGCTTTTGTTTCTTGTTCTCTTTTGCATAACTTAGTGTGTGAATTTGTGTGCCTCTCTCATAGTGTCTTTGGAAGGGGACTTAAAGCTCCCAGTAGACTCACTCTGAACTGGTATTGATGACAAACATTGAGAGGTAGTGTTCTGTACAACTGCATACTCCTCTGTTCCTCTTTACTAGGTCTCCTTAAATACAGACCAGGTGAAGATGAGAGGGATTTCCACATACTGATCCATTATCCATCCCTGACAAAACAAATCAATGATCACATGGTGCTGTCCGGTTTGTCTTATCAACCGCTGACAAAAAATTCTTTGGAAATTTTAGACTTCTGAACACACATCATCTCTGACTTAAACACAACAGTGAATTTGGATCATCTCAAACAGCGTTAAAGACCTTGTTCTGCTCTGTACTGATCGGGGTTTTTGTCTGAGAATGAGAAGAGTATGAGAAGAGTATTTTAAGCATTTAGTCTCTGTGTGTCTTTCTCTTGGTGTCAGCTATGTCTGTTTCATCTTGCTGAAGGAATCTGTGTACCTGTCTGATTCTATGAAGGAGAAAGGTTTTCTCTCAAATCTTAAATTAATGATGTATTTTTAAACTGATAGTTAAGGCTCAGTCTTCAGAAAAGCTGGCTTCGGTTCTAAATGTGATTGTCAGCCTAATAGGTATTTTCATGAATCCGGACGAGTGATGTGTGATTGCTCCTTTCTGGTGGATTACTTGTTGGGATATGGAATACGTTTAGATGTATGTGTGTATATTTGTGTGTTTGTGCTGAGTTTTGATAAACTGGATCCAGACATTCAAATTGCAATACAGTTTGTTTTCTGGATATTGTGTTCCATTGATATGTGTTCTGTGACAAACGTTGTGAAATGTATATTGTATTTCTTGAACTCCAGTTTAAAAATCTAGTTTTCTTGGTGATAATTAAGACAATGAGTATAATATTGGTATTTTCAATTAAGTGATTGATGACTGAAAGGTCTCCTGGTAGACACGGAGATGGAGAAAGTGGAATATGGTAGCTGACAAGCAGAGACATTTTGTTTGCAATTTCCTGGCAGAAATGTTGGATGCGTTAACATCACCAAGAGGGGTGTTCTGCGTGTGTTGTGAGCCTGTCTCTTTTTTTTTTCTTTGTCTTTTAATAATGTCGTCCGGAATGAGTTCAAAACCAACATGAGCACACCGTTGAGCATGGCTGCAAACAATAATGAATAAAATAATGAATCTATCAATCATTGTAAGTAAAGCATTTGAGTTGTCATGGTAACCACTCATGACGTTTAATACTGAGCTACTTCTGTGAGGTTTTTTTTCTGAGTGCTTCAGATTTTTGCCTAATTCCTGTGAGCTGTGATTAAGACCAGTCACCTCATGCTTCATTATTATGACCGATATGCAACAAATGAACAACATGTTATGATCAATTCCACCAACTGCTTTAGACTCAAGCTCTTCTGACAGACACCCAACCACTTAATTTACAGATACATGGTTAGTTAGTTAAATAGATAGATAGATAGATAGATAGATAGATAGATAGATAGATAGATAGATAGATAGATAGATAGATAGATAGATAGATAGATAGATAGATCCATCGATCTCTGTGAGGTTACATATGCAATGAAGAGACAGAGCAGGACTGAGTAAAAGTCTGGGGAACTTTATTTATGTAACACAGGGCTGCTGGCATTGCTTCCAGCACAGCTTCTATAGTCCACCATTTATCTGCAAGGCTACTTACATACTGGATTGTATTCATAAACCAAGGTCGCAGTGCCACTAGAAACACACGCTTAAAACAAGAGACTTTTTCCCTTTTTTTTCTTATGCTTTTTTCTTCCTTTTTTGGTACAAAATGGTACAAACGACAATACAAAATATTTGTGCTGTTTGACAGGTTTACAAAAAAGGTTGCTTTAATTTCATAGCTGTGCAGTCATCGTGTTGAATTACCTATTTTTTTTTTTTTTTTCATTTTCATACATTTTTTCCTCTCTGTTTAAGTCAGTGTGAGTATAATACACTCCAGAATTTTCTCTGGTTGAAAAAAAAAACAAAAAACAAAACAGCCACGGTCATGCGGGCTGTTTTTGCTCTTTTTA
>NC_044497.1:36187500-36217500 GCF_902362185.1 Chanos chanos
TGAAATTGCCTCTGTAGAACTGCACACATACCTTTGACTTTCTTCCTTTCTTTTAGGTTGAGGCTATCTGTACACCCTTGTCACTACACTAATAGACCAGGCATTGGGTCTGACCAGGCAAAAAAGATCTTGCATATGTTAGCAACATAGTCTCATAATGTCTTACAGTGAAACTGTGTGTCATTGTCCAGTGAGATAAGAGGTCTATTCCAGCTTTGAGGACAAGTGTGCCTCACCCAAGTCTGAATAAATCTGATTTTTGCGAATGAATTCTACATTATTTTTTTTTCCAGGAATCTACAGAGCACTTCCATTTAAATGTATCCTAAATGAATTTATGCATAAGAGAATTTGCATTCTGTTTTGAATTAATGACAACCTGTCCAGATGTTGAGTGTGAAAACTAGTAATGAGCAGAGTTCACCGTTCACTGTGGTTTGAAAGACATTTACATTCCAAATTGGTAGCCACAAGTGTCTTTACATATCCTGCTGAAGATAAGCAAGGTAAAAATCAACGATTACCTGGGAGAAAAAAAAAAAAGTATTTTCCCCCTAGCTGTATGAAGTTCACCTCTTCAAAAATAATTTATTTTGTTGACAGTATGCCTAATCTTTTTACATGTTCTATACACTAGCTCTCCAAACACATACAACTTCTCTCCCTGCTTTACCAAGTGGCTTGTTTAGTATTATGGACTAAACAATAAACGCTCAACCTCTGCAACTCCTCTCATTTCAAAGAGGAATGAGATCTCAGTGAAAATGCTGATCCTCATTGTCTAACATGCTACAACAACAATTACAATCCACTGCAGACTGAAAAAAAGAAAAAGAAAACAGAACAAAAAACCCCTCATACTCTGCCTTACGGAAGAGTGACAGATGAGACATTGGGCTCACTTAGCCTTGTCTAAGAGGGTTTTAAGATAAACACACTAATGCTGCACAGGCAAAGATACAAATACAAAATAGACATTAAACCACGAGTCAGTATTTGACCTGTGGACGGGCCCAAAGTCACAGATTTTACAACCCTGTGTGTTTCTGTGCCTAAACAGAGTAGCATGTCTGTCCATTAATTTGTCCATTTCTGAATTTCAATGTATCCGACAAAAAAAAACAAAAACAAAAGAAGAAATAAAGAAAATGTTCAATTTCCATGCTTAAGCAAAGAAAATAGAACTTCAGTAAACCTTTCTTAAAGACCAACTCAGCCAAAGTTAAAAATTGAATCCTACGGCTCTAAACTCATTTTACTCATTTAGTCACCAAGGCGTTCATAGTGGTTGTTTAGGGGATGATGTTAAGGTAGAACTGAAGCCATTTTTTGGCAACCAATCCTGAGATTATGGGAACCCATGAAGAAAAAATATAAACAAATAAAGAAAAACCAACAAAAAACCAAAACTAAACTAAAAATGCACCACTAAAGGCACTTCTCAAAAAACAGTGCTTCTTCTTCTTCTTCTTTTTTTCTTTTTGAAAAGAATTCAAGTTAGGAGAGAAACCTTACAACTTCTCTACACTCTCCTCAGAGAGAGGAGAGGAAAAAATCTTTTCTGTTCACTTTTTCTTTTTCCCCGGGATAAATGCAGCTCAGACCTGGTTGTCTGCAGAGGACTGGGAATAGATAAGGGGGGGGGGGGGGGGGGGGTCAGACACAGGGAACATCTGGCCCTGCAACTGGTAGATCTGTGCCTGTGGAGACTTATCACAACATCAAGGGAAAAAAAACCCACGTAAAAACAGAAGACCTAGAGAAAACTAAAAAATGATACAATAATAATAAAAATCAAAATGAAAAAAAAAGAAAATAAGGTAAAAAGAAAAGAAAGAAACAGTTCCTATTCAGTCAGAAAAATAGGAAAGTCTACAAAGCACTGTCTCTGATTAGTCCTCTCAGGTAGTGGTGTGATTGGGTGGTGGTTTGTTTTTCGGGGTATATATGTGTGTGTATGTGTGTGTGTGTGTGTGAGTTAGACAGTTTCCTCTCTTGTGATTGGAGAGCTTTTGTAGGGTCATCTGATATAGAGGGGAGACTCCTCCCTCTCGGCTTTAGTCGTCATCCACGCCCCCGTACATATCAGCGAGTTTTTTGAAGCGTGGTCCCCAATCATTGAGGTAGTCATAGTCCTGATCTCCTGTGCTGGAGGAGTTGAGGGAACTAACTGAACCGGCCGTGGAACCACTACCCTCGTAGTCAAACACCAGGAGAGAATCATAGGGAGGTGCAGTGGGATCATTATCCGCAGCTCTCAAACCCTGTGCAAAGGAAACGACATAGACTTATACATCAACTTCATTTGACATGTTCTTTTGAAGAAGAGTTAACACATTTCTACAGAAGGATCGGGAAAGAGTATACATCCAGGCAGAAATTAAGTCACAATTTATCATATGGGTTAAGGTTGAGGATAACGCCTTGCCCAAGGGCACACTGGCATGTACTGACTTACAAACTGTTTAATGAATAATAGTTTTTGTAGCACTGATTTATCAACTTCAATACTCGGTAAAAGTTTCCTAATTTTCATGGCAGGTGCTTACAAACTGGCTTTCTGCAAAATCTTTGGAGCATGGGTGTGTTCAATGGGAATCTGTGGTTGTGTGCAGAGACTGTCTAGTGTAACCAGTGGCATATGAAACACAAACCTCATTGATAAAGTCTCCGATGTCTCCGGGGTGGGGCACCATTGGTCTTATGGGGTACTGGGACTCAGGGATGATGGGTCGCTCATCCACTCTCCTCACCCCAGGGGGTTTGTTCATGATGTGGTCCAAAGAGTCAGGCTGCTGCAGTTGACTCAAGTCATAGTCCTGCAGATTATCCCACATATTCTTACTAAAGACACGCTCGTAATAGCCTCAATCCACTCTGCTGAATATGTCAGCTCTATTTATACATGGATAGATGACTGTGGAGCTGTGGTATTTAGCTAAGTGACACCTGCTTTCTCCTCAACAATCAGCTAATTTAGAAGGTAACAACATAGCTACATATAGTCTGTATATACATGTATATATATATATAGTCAGTGAACTTTTCAAGGATGAAATGATTTGATAGATGTTAGATCGATCAGACGTTTGCTTAATGTATTGGGAATTAGCTTTCTCCTCCAGTACCAACTAATCAACAGATCAGCGTGTTATCAGAGATTATTTTACTCTTCACTGATCAGCTGCAATCTTTGTATAGTCAGAAATCAGTACACTTCACAGATCACCTCACAGATCAAAACATGTAATAAATCTCAGAAGACTAATTAAAGAGCAGAAAACTAGCTAATGAGTAATAGATACCGACTGACAACCAGGACCAGCCTCTTCATCAAAATCAGCTAATGAAGTGGCAACCATTAGATTTCTAAAACCACAGGTGCCTCAGTAAGAGATATGTTTTCACACTGAATCTATACATGTCAACATGACTCACTGCTCTTTACAGGTGCTGGGTGTGCGTGTGTGTGTGTGTGTGTGTGTGTGCGTGTGCATGTGTTTGTGCGTATACATGTATGAGTATGTGTGTATTTTTGTAGAGTCTGAGCTCCAGTCACCTGGTCTTCCTCTCCTCCTCCCTCCTCATCATATTTGAGAATGTTGTCTCTGACGTCGTCCTCTGGGTCGATCAGGAGCTGTTTTGTCTGTCGTTCCTTTTCTCTGCGTTTCATCCAAACCACAAACAGCAGCACCATACCTATAGCAGCATACACAAACAGCCTCTTAGCACACATCTCAGACTTTACACCGAGGGACATGAATCTTCAGGTTAAATATTTAAGAAATAATAAAATTATTTGTATTTGTATTTATAGTTAGATAGAACCTGGAAGTGGGTAAGCTTTAATTTTTAGGTGAGTTTTTTTAGATGTAAATATTTTTTACAATATAATATCAGATATCATACCTACCTTATCCTATTAATTAAACTAAAATGCTTGGAAAAATATCTCATTTAGAGTTTTTGGCATACACCTACTAGACTTTTGCCTACATGGCCTATCAGGAATTCTGTGAACAACCATGTTAAACTCCCACTCCAAAGGAAAATCTGACAACCATCTAATGTCATGTTGTCTAGTCTAAAATATCTTGATAGAGAGAACTAGCTGTCTTTCCTTTTCTGGAGCAAAGAAAATAATTGGTTACAAGTGATATAGGTGCTTTCTTGTAAATGCAACTGTATTTGCAAATGTATTTTAAAGTGTGAAGTTTCTTGATTTGTGTGTCAGATTCAATTTCAGAGAATCAACCCAACTCTTACTTTCTGGGCTGTATTTCAACTGGGTTACTGTCTAAAGTTTAATGAGCTGTGAAGTCAGTTTGGAAGGTTTTCATTTATACTTGGATAAAGTGACAAACTACATCCAATCTGAATTAATCCTAGAGCAGGACAGCTCATTCACTAGGGCTGGCACTAATGATTCTTTTAAAAACTAATTAACCTATCGACTGTTTTTTTTTAATTAATTGAGTATTTAATGATTATTTTCCTGTTTCAGTAAGAAACAATGTATTTAAATAGCAGCACAAAAAAAAATTAAATTTGTAGCTTCACCTTAATGCCATTTATTTTGTCTTGGAAAGCAGCATTAAGAATGACTGCAGCTAGTCAGAACTATAGAGCAAAAAAAGTGCATCTTGACAAATAAAAACAAATGCTATGATATACAAAGTGTAAACAAACTCTGAAGTGAGTAGTATTCCAATTCTTAAATGAGACAAATATATATGGAACAACTTCCATTTTCTTTACCCTGCAAGTCTACAGTTAATAAAACCAAACTGAGAAATAAAATTGCAAAAGAAACTGACAAAAAAGTAGAGTCCAAATAAGGTTAAGATTAAAAAAAAAAAAAAAGTCCAAAAAGACCCACTGCTTAAGGGCAGAAGGAAACCTAGACCTGTTTTAAATGGCAGTGTTGAAATGTGAGCATATTGTGAGCAGAAGGTATGATTTAGCATGAGTGCTTTTGTTTTAAGCATTCATTTTGCATATGCTGAACTGTACCCTGTTGTTACTTTGGTGGGCAGGAAAGCCTTATACTTTGGACATTCTGGGTCTTGCCTTCTTTGGTTTCTCTCACTTTGTGGCCATCAGACAAAGCTCTTTCTGTGTGATAAAGCATTTCTTATTTTATGGGGCAAAGTAACAATAGATACAATATTGTCCCCTGTGCATCCTACAGTATATTGCATAATGCTGTATACATAGATATATGGTGTTGTCTTATAGAGCTCTGATTTGGAAGTAAATGATGCGTCGACAGCGAAAAGTCTGCACAGGTGATTCTCCATAATCAGTGTTATCAAATTTGTAGCCCTGTCATTCACATGTATTAAGTGGTTTCTTAACCCGGGTCTTTAGAAATGACACAGTACAGAACTGAGACTATTCTGGAGTGCCACGGTGAGATCAGGTTTTCAGGAGTACAGACACACAATCACACACACATCTGCTCCCTAGGGATAACTTCCCACTCTACTACTGAGGATTACTGATCACAGTAGAAGCTGAACACACACATACCGGCCTTACTAAAGTACAGGGGTTATTGAGGTTGTTGTGTAAATTTATGATTTTGAAGGACATCTTATTTATATGGTGTATATGGTGTGGATTTGTGGGTATCTTTGTGTGTAAAGGGTGTATGTGTATGTATGTGTGAGGTGTGTGTGTGCGTGTGTGTGCGTGCGTGCGTGGTGTAGGATATCCGACATGAGTAGGATTTCTTTACTCCGAAGTGAAGGAGAGTCACTCACTGAGTAGTATAATGATGCAGATGAGGATGGCAATAATGGCTCCAGTACCCAGGCCTGCAGCTGCCACAGCTCCCACTGTGGTACAGTCTCCATTCTCATCACATGGACACACCTTCACCTTTATCACTGAACGGTTAGACAGCGGGGGGTTCCCTGAGTCTGACACAGAGATGGGCACCTCATACACACCCGACTCCAAAAACTGGATCCTCAAACTCAGCCTGGCGTAGTTACCTGTGAGTCAAACACACACACAAACGCACACAGACACACACACACACACACACACGCACACACACACACACACGCACACACACACAAAATCAGATAAGTGAAAAGTGAAGAAAAATTCAAATGTACACAGCATTTGAATTGTTGTCAAGCGCTTGTAAAGACTACTAACTAAAAATGTAGTTACTAACCATGGCCTTGAAAAACGGTTCTTTCTCGTTCTTGTGCGTGCATTAATGATATTGTAGCTGACTGCTTCAGCTTTACGTGTCTGTGCTCACCATTGATTCGGGACACGGTCCAGTTGCGTTTGATACTGGAGGGGAAGTTGGGCAGCTCAAAGACAAACGGGCCCACGTTTGGGTCGGTGTCGGCATCGGCCGCTGTGATGTTGATGGAGTTGGTGCTGCTTCGCTCACAGATCTGAGCTTCTCTGGGCACCAGTGCTGGAGCATTATCATTCACATCAATCAGATAGATCTGCAGTGTGCCTGTACTGCTTGCCGGAGGAGAGCCTGAAAAGAGAGAGACGGGGAGAGAGATGGGGGGTCGGGGGGGGGGGGGGGGGGGCAGAGACATATTCATCATTGTGTTTGTTGTTTTTGTTGGTGTAAATTTGAGACCAGGTATTTTACAAATCTTGTATTTCTGGCTATTTTGTACAAAATAATGAAAGTATCTTAGAAATAAGGTGAGTGATGAATGTAGAGGAGAAAATCGTGGATAGGTCATGATGAGAAGGTGATGTAAAAAAAGAAGGAGATGAAAAAGCGGATTGTGTCGTGTTTCTGTGCTCACGTGCATTTATGTTGAGTAAAGCTATGAAGGCAACTCCCTTCCTCTTTCAGAAATTAGTAAAGTACAAAACAGAATAACAAAATACAGTTAAACAATGAACACTTGTTTTCTATGCATGACTGTCACATTAAAGCTATGCAGCCCCACTCACAGCACTACCTGCACTGTTTCTACAGGTGACTACATGCATATGGTAATATTCACACAGGAGAAGACTCTGCCCAGATTCACCCTGTGCTGTACATGTACTCAGTGAAAAAAGTGACAGGAGTGATTTGAGTCTCTAGTCTCAACAGATAATGCCCTGCAATCAGAGCACTATTGTGCAAAAGTAAAAAGTGAAGAAAAAGGGAGATGAAGACTGAAATAAAGAGAGAAAGTGTTTCCAGTGTTCTCTGGTTGCAGTGGGAACATGGTTGCCTGCTTTCTCTGGGGCAGTCAGCTCTGTTGTCTGTCTGATTTGCTCACCTGTGCTCTCTGCAGACCTCAGTTTCTCATCAGTCACCATAGTCAAGTAATTTGCCATGGTTTACTGTTGTTTCATTATCAGTCAGGCTTCCAGTTTGTATGGATATTCAGAAGTTTCTGTCCAGTGTGAGATATTTTTCCTTTTGCCTTTACTTTTTGAATCTAATATCATGACTAAGAATGTGAGTGTACTAAAGCTGTTGGTTAGTACAGTCAGTAGGTCTTAGTTTACTTTCAGCATGGCCATCTGAGCTCTTTTTTTTCTTTTTCTTTTTTTTTTCTTTTCCCCCTAAGATCTTGGCAGCTTGGGTCTTTGTAATTAAAGGGGTGGGGGGTACTCATTTTCATGTGTTGGAAATTGATGGATTTTTTGTGTGGGGTGTTTAGTTGGTTTTGGCCTAATACAGCCCAGCATGCTTTGTGTGGTGATTTTTTTGCCCTCTTAAAATGCTTTTGTAAAAGTCTAAAGGTCTACATTTAGCACTTATCTGGAGTACAGTCTGTATACATTCTCTCTCTTTCTCTCTCTCTCCCTCTTCTCTCAGGCATATGACCTTTGGCTGACTGCAATTATAGGCATTTCCCTGATATACTCCACACCAAATGCACTGTGGGTAATTGACAGATAATGTATTTTCAAGATAAGAGATATATAATTAATACCAGATTCATGCCAGTTTAACATGGCAACAGTGCAAATAATCCCTAAGAAAGAAATTATCATTCAGTGAGTTATTGTTTTCAGTTGATAAATCTCATTTTGTTCATCCTGCTTCACTGATGAAACAGTCAAGCTGCTTTGAACCCTCTTTGTCGTCATCACCATCATCATCATCATCATCTTGTTGTTGTTGTTGTTCTTCTTCTTCTTCCTCTTCTTCTACTACTTCTTTCTCTCTGTTTTTTTTTTGTGAGGAGAACTCATACAGAGTCATACACTGTGTTTTGCAGAATCCACTGAACTTACACTAGACATAGCACTAATGTTATGTATGTATGAACCTATGTATGAAACCTTGCCAAAACCTATGAACACTGCAATATAGGGCCTGACATCATCCATAACATCCCTCTGGTTTTTTTTTCCCAAAATCCCAGAAACACTTCAAAATCTTGTTCTCGAAATCTTGACACAATACTGGTACTTATTTGTTTACTGACCGAGCAATAACAAGTGTATGAGAAGATAGCAGTAGTAATAGTGGCTGTAGTAATATTAATAATGGTAGTCATCATATTAGCTGTTAGCAGTAGTAATAGTGTCTGTAGTAATATTAATAATGGTAGTAATCATATTAGCTGTAGGAGCTGTAGTAATATTAATAATGGTAGTAATCATATTAGCTGTTAGCAGTAGTAATAGTGATTGTAGTAATATTAATAATGGTAATAATCATATTAGCAGTAGCAGCAGTAGTGTGAGTGAGAACAATGCACATGATGACAATTATTTGTAATTTTGTCATTGTTGTTTTGTAATAGCACTATTGTCACTATATTTTTATGCTTATGGCTCCTGAAAATGTCAACTGAAGACCTTTTGTCTGCTGGAAAATAGAAGGGAAAGAGAAAAGTGGGAGTCATGAAAATTGTTTTGTTTTGTTTTGTTTTTCATTTGAAGGAAGAGCTATCAGTGTGGAAGACACTTTTCTCTGAGCTAGCACAAAGAGAGTTTTCTTTTACAAAGCGCCAAATATGAAGCAAAATGAAAGGCATATTTTGTTTGTGGATGTTTTGTTCAAAGCAGATTCTAATGTTCTCTAGGGTTGCTCTCTAAGATATCAAATATTTTTGATGACAGGAGGCTCTCGTCTCTCTCTCTTTTTCCCACTCTCTCTCTTTTGTTTTCCTAACACTACAACTCCTCAGCAGTGTTGTCCACTCTTAACAACAAGCTCTGTATTGATTTCAGTGTACACTCTTTCAGTTTTCTCGTTCGTGTTATTGTATTTCATGTACCCAACATTCACTTTCTCACATACACTCAAACGTGCACTCACACATGCACACACACACACACACGCACACACACACACACACATTGTGGTTTTGGAGCCCTGTAGAGGGGACAAGTGGTGGCAGCTTGTTTGAGCTGATATGAGCATTATGTGGGTTTTAAAACTGCTAAATAAATAATTATGTTCATGTTAAGTCCTCAAAAGGATTTATATTGTATTTTTTATGTTGTTGGCATTAAAAACTCATATATGCTCCCAGCAATCACTCTGCTAACATAAACAACAACAACAATGACAACAGCGGTTAAACCAACACAGATCAGGTTCAAATGGAATTAGTTATTGGTGAGAGGCTTGTGGGTTTCTGTATTATGTCTGTGATTGGCGTGAGTGTGTGTGTGTGTGTGTTCTGGATTATGTCAATGACAGGCGAGATGAAAATGCCTTCAGTGACAGCATTTTGTCTCTTATAAAAAACTCTCACCCACTGCTTTTATTACCATAATCCCTCCGCCCATTATCAGCATACACACACAGGGACTATGCAGACACACACATACATGGACACACACATCAACATTATCAACACTGAGCCCAAAGCCTTAAACACACACATACGCGCACACGCAAATACACGTTCACACACACACACACACACACACACACACACACACACACACACACACACACACAAAACAACAACAACAACAACAGCAACAACAACAACAGCAGCAACAACAACAACAACAACATACAAGCCTAATCACCTGCAAGCTTCCACGAACCAGGAGAATAAAATGAAACCATCAAACTGGAATCTTCACGAGATATAGGAACACAATGTTCCGCTATATTTGAATCAAATGAATCTTCAGCTCCCGATGTAGATGGAGAATTTTACAGTGTCCTGTGCTGTTGTAGCTATGCTCCTACTCTGGATAGTCCTTTCTTTACCAACAGACTCTATGTACATACATACATACACACACACACCCTACTAAACGCCATACATGCTAAAATATAACTCTTACTTATAACTAATCTGGGTCTCTGGTATCCCTAAACCACACCCTTCCTTCCATAGAGTGTGCCCTTAAATCAACTTCAGCTTAAACACACACACATGCACACACACACACCATCCATGTCAGTGACTGTGTATCCCTATTTCCTAAGACCTCACCTTCCTGAAACCACTAAATCCCCCCAAATCCCTTCTCTTACCATCTGAAACCACTGAGGGAGAGAAAGACAGACTGTCCCCCATGTGCCCCTGAACCCGAGCACGCAGTAAAGCCAGCTCCCTCTCCCAGGGAATGAGCATGACCGGAGAGTTTGGGGCTCTGCGTTTGATGCCACATCTTCAGCACGAGCATTTTAAAATGGCCTGTAGGACACACTGTGGGCAGCAACAGAGAGTCAAATCTGTCTGACGCCAGGCTGTTTATCAGCTCTTGGGCTCCTCTTCATCCTAATGTCGCCAGCCAGGAGAAATTTCACTAATGGATCGGACAAGCTCAATCTGAAGAAAACTACTTCAGAGCCATCTTTCACTCCAACTCCTCTCTCACTCTCTCTCTCTCTCTCTCTGGTCATCCCCCAGTACTAACGACTAAATGCGTTTGAAAAGCACAGATAAAAAGTTAGAGGGAGAGAAAATGTTTGCCCATATTATTTGCAGTACAAAAGAAATGTAAATAATGAGACGGAAGTATAAAAAAATGTAAATAATGATAGCGAATGAGCATTAATTAGTTTGCAGTCTCATCCTCCTGTCTTCTACACCTCTTTAGGAAAAAAAAAAAAACAGAGTGAATTGTGGAGATGTCAATCAGGCTTCAAAGCCATCCCAACTTTAGGTGAACGTGTACCAGAGCACACTGCTCCACAGTGATAAGGCTCTCTGGGAGAGTGGGATAAAAAAAGAAAAAAGGAAAATGGGCTGTTTGCTTCTGTTACGGAAAAACGAAAGAGCGCACTTGTTTGTTTGCTGTGATTGAGTTTGTGCTTAGCTGAGCTTAGTAAACAGTAGAAGCCAGGGAAAATGAATGCGTGAGAAGCAGGAGGGGGGAAGAGGAGAGAGAATCGATATGCTATGACCAGCTCACTGGACTGAGCACTCCCAGACCTAAATGAAGCATTCTTCTCATCACTGACAACACATACACACACATGCACACCACACACACACACACACACACACACACACACACACACACAAGGAACCCACCATTGTCTGCAGCGAGGAAAGTGGCTTCATAGATGTTGTTCTTGACATAGATGGATTCCCTGTCCAAAATGGCAGTGGTGGATATTTGACCGTTGGTGGCATTAATGGTCAGCCAGTTTGCTGGATCAGCCAGTTTCACGTACCTGAAAGAGAAAAAGAAAAGAAATGAAAGAGTGTAAGCACTCACAAATTTGACTGTACTGATTTTCAAATCCATTGTTGTAGATGTTATGGAAATCGTTCTTATTTCTCCTTCTACTCAGAAAGCTTCATTCAAGGAAGGCATCTGATATTTACACAGAGAGAGTACCACTTCATTTCTCTCTCTCTCTCTCTCTCTCTCTCTCTCTCACACACACACACACACACACACAAAGTTAGTCAATCAAACAAACACCTGGACAAACTGGCTTAGCGACCCAGTCACGTGTGTGTGTGTGCGTGTGTGTGACGACATAGAGCAGCACGTGTGGTTATGAGACAGGACTCTAATCTCAGCGCACAGAGAGGGAGAGTGTGCTCTGAGGGAGAGATGGAAGGAAGAGAGGAAAGAGTACAGGGGAGGATTTGAACAGCATGTGTGATGGAAGGATAGAGGGATTGAAGTTAGAAGAGAGCGTGCAGGATCTGAATGAAGCCATTACAGAAACAGCAAGGGGCAGGCAGATCTCTGCAGCGTCAAACACACACTGAGAAATCACAGCAGAGCACTGTGCACCTGTGTGTTTGCACGCTCACACACACACACACACACACACACACACACACACACACACAAATGGACAGTGGGTACACTCACTCATTCTGCTCCTCTCTGTCAGCCTGATGTTCACCTCACACTGAGATTACATGACTGATACAGCTATACTCACACAAGGTCTGCACTGCTAGACTACAAATGCCCAATCCCACATTCTTGGGAGACAGAGAGAGAGGGGGAGAGAGAAAGGGCGGGGGGGGGGAAAGAGAGAGAGAGAGAGAGAGAAAGACATGAACAAGAAAGAAGCACAGAAGGGTTAATGACCAACACCTTTCCCTCTCTCCTCATCCTTTTTCTCTCTCATAACAGCTAGTAAAAGAACACGATTGTGTTTTTTCTCCTCTCCATTCTCTCTATCTGAAAACATTAAAAGTGGATTAACACCCAATGACGATAAAAACGTATTACACAGAGGTCTAATCCTCAGAGCCAGAACCTTCACTGTGCTACAAAAAAAGCATTAATGAAGCTCCCCAAACAGCAGTTACCAGAGATGTAATAAAACATGTAGCAAGGGCATTAAAGCCCTAATAGCCTTCCAGCCAACGCCATCTTCCCAGCTTATAAGGAGGAGTTTGCACTTAATGAATCATTTTCCTTTAGTACATTAAAAAAAAACAAAACGGGCAGATTAATAAGCACTCAGCAGGGGACTATGGGTCCAGATTCTTATCACCATAACGTGGTTCAAATGCGATTTCAGTTAATTAATTTCCTACTCTGTGGAAGATTTGTGGGGAGTGTGAAGAACACCATCCATTTCCTGCATTCACTACCAGAGAGACCTAGGAGTCAAGTCACGTCACTAAGAGGGAGAACGATATCGTGTGTGTGTGTGTGTGTGTGTGTGTGTGTGTGTGTGTGAGAGGGTGGATGCTTGACCCGAGTCTGACTTGACCCGGTGGTTCCTGTTAGGTTCAGATTGTCTCAGCCGGAATTTTTATTCTTACCAGTTGAGTAGGAATGTTTGAGGTGGATTCAGTATAAACAGCACAGAGACCTGTACTTTGGGACTTGACCCCAGTACATCTGCTGTAAAACAGTTGCAGAGGAAGTACATGAGTACACTTCTGTTAAGAGAATTCATTACAACTGTACATGAAAAAGTCCAGTGTGGCAGCATGTCTACTTAGTTCTGCATTAACAAAGTCAAACTTCATCGGAAAAGCCATGCATCACTATAGTAATGCTCTTAGATATTACTTCCATCAGCTCACATATACCACACTTGTGAGACTCATTTTGCCAGGTTAGAGGACCCAATGCAAGGCCCTGTTCTGAGAGGGGATACATAATACAAGGTTAAGACTAACCGGGGAACAGTTCTATCTTTCATTGACCATGAAACAGTCCTTGGCCACACCCTCATTACAAATATCTACTTCATTTCACTGCATTAGGGGATTTCTTTGCAGGCACTTTGTGGATTCTGGATCTTCCCAGTGCAAATGATGCTTGATTTTAACACAGATTTATCTGTGTAGGAACTGAAAAAAGCCTGGCCTTTAGTTCAGGTATGAGAAGATGGCAGCTGAAGAGAAGGAATTGCATTGGGTCCCTGATCATAGAGACAATTCCACTCATTTAGTCTGTATTTATTAAAACCACACAGCCACACGTATCAGCACAATGCCCTATTCAGAGACATGACTGTTTAAGTATTCATAAAACAGTTGTTACCTGCATTTTCATTTACATAAAGACATACAAAGATGTCAAAGAAGGTGGTAGTCAAATAGAATAACCTCAGATTCAAAGTGAATAACCACAGATTCAAAATGAAACAAATGGTTACGCTACCCCAACTCAAAAGTCCACAAAGAATTTGCCCTAAAAAGAAACCGTAGAATGAGAATGAACTTCCTTTTCTTCATGCAGAGATCTAATGTATGCAACCTTTATTAAAACTTTCACTCACATGAAAAAGAAGATAAACTTTTGTCGATGGTTATGGAGATAAAACTGATCTAGTACTGACCATCAATACCGCTTACAGTTTTATAATTCTGGGTACAATCATGATTAATGGATCAGAAAGCTGCCTTGAATACTTCCAAAGCAGCTTACAAAGCCTGAGGAGTTTGGCAGAGAAGAAAAAGAGACAAGGTTTTTTAAAATGAGAGACCCAAGAGAATGAAGCTATACTTTGTGGCTAACCATTATCACCCTCATCTGATATCACCACTACAGTCTCTTCTATAGCATAAAAATACTAAAACAAGGAGATAATTTTGTTCAGATTAAAAAACGAAGAGTCTCTATGAGATGTTTATACAGAGTTTAGAGTACATTTGACAGGACTATAAATGTAGTGGCAGATAAAGCACATAGGACCTACACAATAAAAAATCTTATCTAAATTTAAAAGCCCAATTAAAATTTGGCTAAAATGTTTCCAAGCTATTACTGAATCAATCTGTTCATATGAAAGAGGAATCTTGGATCGGATGAAAATGATGGTAAAAACTCAGCTGAAAAAAAAAAAATCTTGAATTTCGTAGAAACATATTAAAAGCCTATAAGAACTTTCCAGATTATGAAATAGGGAGCAGAATTTTGTAAATTTCCTCTCATGATTAAAATAAAAAGAACATTTTAATTTGGGACTTTGTGAAATCGGATCCTGCAACCTACCAACAGAGCGTTTATTAAAAACGACCAGTACAGTATGTGAGAACAAACCTCACAAATGAATACCACAAATTCTAGTCTGACTGCACAGATTGTTTCAAAAACATAACTGGTTCAAATAAACAAAACATGACCATTAGAAAACACAAGATGTTCAATGAATAAATAAATTAGAATGTTACAATTCTAGTTTATTTGACAGATACAGTTATATAACTTGAGCATAACCTTGCCTGTGAAACAGGTGACCATAAGAAGACATGGAAAGAATTTGTCATCTATTTGGCATTAGACACAGTAAGCTTGAAAATTATTTTTTGTTCAAAAAGACCATTCACCAATTTTTTTCTTTTTTCTTTAATGTCACACATACCATTGTTATAATTAATTAGCAGCTAAACAAACAAAAAAAACACTTGTATGTATATACATACATATATTTTTTTTTCACTAACAAACTGCTTCATGTTTATCTCATATATGTAATGGTAACTGCATTTTTACTCTGTTCGGTTACTGACTTCTTCTTTGTTTATTTTGAGAAATACGTCATATTTCTAAAATGGCACAGCAATAGAACAATAAGAACACCCTGAAAAGGAGACAGAGAGAGAGAGAGAGAGGGGAAGTGTGAGAGGGAATATGACAGTATGTGAGAAAAATAATCTCAGTTTTCACCCAAGGCATCAGCCCTCATTAATTACCCACCCAAAAATAATGAATATTTAGAGTTAATTGCCAGGTTGAAAACCCTGAATGCTTCGGGAAAGAGCCCACTTCATCATGCACTGTTCTAAGCCAACGATTTAAAGAAAGTGAAAAAAGAGGAATTATCTGTGGGACAGACAGATGAAGATCCAGCCAGGCTTCAGGGTAACGGTGTGGTGGAAGGAGGTAATTTGCCAACCGACAGCTCATTAGGAGTAGGTATTCCTCAAGAATGTTTACCTGCATGCTCCCCACACTCCTCACACACTCCCCCCCAGTCCTTTAAATTCTAATCAACACTCGCAGCACCTCTTACAGCGCGCCTAATATTCATAAATAATCCTTCTCATAATGCAACATTTTCAAAAATAACAGCTGAACCACTTACATTTCAAGGTTTTTTTCCCCATTACAGTTGCCAGTTAAGGTTCACTCTGTACTTAATATTACAGTTATTACACAGGTAATTTGTATTATATAGATAATTATAAAGATGTATAAAGATTTATGCCTTTAATGTCTTATAATATTGACTTAGAACTGGTTCTATAGATTACATTTGGCTCTCTATAGTAATTGCAATGCTATAGTAAAGGAGTGGCATAAAGAGTTGGAACAGAGTGGCTATCAGTAGTCCAGGGATGGTTGAGCAAAGATAGCTTAAACGGCTTGAGACTTGCCAATAAAATCTCGTTGAACGTGACCAGTCAGCAGAATATTTGCAAAATATCGAGAAAGTGGCGCAGTTCCTAATTCAGGCATTGGGTGGCAATGTGATCTTCTCATTAGACAGTGGCCAATGACAAAGCCCTGCTGTCTGGGTGTTTAGAATTCTAGCGGTATAGAGCAGCCAGCTTAGGTTCATCTGAGTGTGTCTCCAGTCTGACTATAGTTTCCAGGTGATTGCCATGGTGAAATGCACTGTTATGTTCTTGCTAAAACTACTTATTACCCAGCACCATCACACAAGCTTGCTGAATGAGAACGCAGTAAACCTGGACCTGTCGGCACAGTGCCCAGGTCTGACCTGACCATTTAAAAGCAACTGTCTCACTATTTTATGGCAATGTTTCCTGTCACTGAGATCTGAGGTAAATTACGGATGAAAGTAAAGATACTGAGATAGTATTAAGGAAGAAAGACATCTGTTCACAGGCTTTAGCTTTTAGGAATCAGTTATTTACTAAGACATGTGGTATTTGAAACTAGTAACAATGACTGAGTAGTTTTTGTATTCTGTCCCTGTTATTGCATCAGAACCCTTTATACCTACCAGTCTTAAAGTACTTCACAGCGAATGACCTATAAGACATTTATGTTTGTTTTATAATTACTTGATAATGTGTCTGATATATTACGACTGTAATATTATGTACTGTAGAACTGAAATACTTTGACCACCTCGGTTCACCTTAGACTTGCTCCTTTTGCACCTTTGTATAGAATAGACAAAACTACTTTATTACAGTGTTATGAGTATTTACATATGTATCATAAGTCTTAATAGGGCATGTTATAATACATGTTCTATAACTGTGAGTGAAGAGTTTTCTCTCCTCTGTGAAGGAGTGATCGGTGAGCAGGTCTGAGGAAAAGACTCCTGATACTGTTTGACTGATAAGAGACTTTTAAGAAGAGGTTTAGATCAACCCTGGGCTTCAGTGTGAAGCATTGCTCTGCTCTGCCCAAAGCAGGGCACAGAAATCTAGGATCGAGATGTCAGTGAAAAGGACAGCAGCTTGACTGTTAATGTTTATCACAATGGACCGTTTACAGTTCAGGAAACAGACAGAGATACTTAAAAAAAAAGTGCTGCCAGAAATGTCTCTGTTTAAAATTGAAGGCACAGAGTTTAAAGCAGTGTCAACCTGGGGCTGCCGACGGCGGGATCCCAGCGTTACATAAAACAGGGCTGACTGGTCCGTGGCCCAGGGGCTAAATATGGCCTAGGAGAATTTTTCATTTGACCTCTTTTTTCCCAGATATGATACCAATACTATTAGGGCAAAATACATAAGAGCAGCAGATAAAATGGCTGCTTTTCCTCAGCCAATCCAACAGAGGTCACTAGCTTTAGTGCATGGATGCAACTTCAAGTGCTGGATTTAGAGAACAACAGAAATTTTAAAAGTTAGTTAAATGGTAGACACTAACATATAAAAAAGTGGTATTAGACAGTGCTTTGTATTGTAAAGTGCCACTTCGCAAAAATTGTTAAGGTAAGGCCCTCCTTTTTTTAACAGGAAAGAACACCAGAGCAGTATATCTTATTTACAAACTGTTGTGGTGAAAATGTATACCTCTTTTGCTTTTTCTTTTATACCTTTATCGTTTATCCATTTTAGCTTTATGACTGGTGGAAAAGGGGATTTGGATTTCTTCCACACCCTCATCGCCCAACAGCTCAGTGAATTGAGAAGCATTATGGAGGCAGCACAGAATAAATCTTGAAGAGACAGTGTGTGCTTTTAATGATCTGAAGGAGGACAGTTAAACTTTCCATATTTAGATAAACGGACTAAGAAAGACCAGGTATGTACAGTCACACAACATCATTAGACTCAGTCCTGTGGCGACCCTGTCCCTATCGACCTGTCTTGTCATGTCTCTGACTTGCACAGACACCCCCAATGTTAAAAGAACAAACTGACCATAAATTCAATGTCAGTAGATAGATCTCCCATCACTTCCTGCACCAGATTGTCTGGGGGATTCATCTTCAACACCACAGACTGAAGCAGGTACTGTCATCATGTGTAACTATAATGAAGCAACATCTGCTTAAAGAGGAGAAACATCTGGTTTTTTTTGTTTTTTTTTTTGAAAGAAAGAAAAAGCAAAAAAAAGCAAACTGCCCTGGGACTACTGCTGAAGCACAGAGTGTGGAAGTGTATTTTCACATTACTGTTCATGCAAGCACAGAAGAGATCAACCC
This sequence comes from Chanos chanos, assembly GCF_902362185.1. NCBI lineage: Eukaryota > Metazoa > Chordata > Actinopteri > Gonorynchiformes > Chanidae > Chanos > Chanos chanos. Next base: position 36,205,985 of record NC_044497.1, read on the forward strand.
TGCCTCAGCAGGAGAGATCCACTGCACAGATACAGATGTGTCTTTAAAATGTGTATCTGCCAAAATTAGCCTGATTACTCTGAGATGTTTGATGGTGCCCATATCTCTGTCCATCCATCAGCACAATAATCAATTTAGCCAGAAAGAGACACACACACACACACACACACACACACACTCACTCACACACACACACACACACGTGAAGAGCACGTCCTCCAACTGGACACTTATGCCGCATTGAAAGGGAAATCAGAGTAGAAGTCAAGACCAGTGGATCTGGCACATCTCGGTCCTCCGGCATGCGAGCATCCTCACCCCAATATTTTAATCATCAGCATGCAGGGATGTGCTGAGGCGACAGACCAACAGGACCATCAAACGATGAACCCAAAGACATCCATAACATGCCGCATCAGCTCTTCTCTCAGTAAACTGGTCCCAGTCCAGCTCAGAACTGTTTCACTAGAGCAAAACAACAGACTTCAAAAGGGAGGTATCAAAAGAAGGATACTTCTGAGCCTGAATTAAATTTAGAGAACTTCACTCAAACTAGCTTTTTTTACAGTGAGATTCAAAGGTGTTTCCAAGCATGGGGCTCATGCCAAGAACCGAATTAGTGTTCTTTTTCTAATCTATGTCTCAGCGGCTGACAAAGTATATTGTGCTCTATTGAATTTTAGATCAATTTGAAACAAAATATTTATTACTACCGGTTTTGTGTTGTCTCGAGACTGGTTGTCATTCTTAATGATTATGGAAACATGGTAAATATATCACTTTGATTGTTATCCTGCAGGTGATAACACCCACAGACTATATCTCAGACTTGTCATGTCAAGGTCTGAAGAAAGAAACGTATGGTGGAAAAAAGGAACACTGCCCTCACTGACCCACAAAAGCAAAAGGGCGGCAGTGTGAGAGAGAAGTATAACGTGTGTGTGTGTGTGTGTGTGTGAGAGAGAGAGAGAGAGAGAGAGAGAGAGAGAGAGAGTATCTGTCATGCTCTGGTTGGTCAACTGGGGCATGGGATTGGAGCAGAGTGCATAAATGATTACCCAGAACACCCTGCAGGACTCAGAAGAGGGCATGTTTATTTCATAGCTCTACCTCGATCCCTCTGCCATCTCTCCACTATCCTTATCCCTCTATTTTACTTTCCCACTTTGTTTAACCCTCTGTGGCTGCCTTACACTCCTCCTCTGTCCCTCTATCCCATCTTTTCATTCTGTGTTTCGCCTGTTGTCCGATATGCCTATTGATCTGAATTAAGCAGAGAGGGATTGTGTGAAGGACTTTGGAACCGTCACACACAAACACACACACACACACACACACACACACACACACACACACACACACACACACAAAGAGTGTGCAATCAGTTATGAAACAATACATAGAAGTTTCCTTGTGTGCCCCAATTTAGAATGCCAAAGATTTGCTACAATGCACTACATCGATTTCCAAAACTCAATAGCTCAATAGTCATGGCATCTAGTGAAGCATCCTCACACACAATCTTGTGTGACAACAATACAGCCCTATTCCAGTATGTGCTGTTCATTTTGTGCCAATCCTTTCACAAGAGAAAGACTTTGTAATTGCCTGTTATTAATATAATAATTCAAGAACTATACAAACAACAACAATTCAAGTTACAAATTGCCATCATTTTGGAGAACATTTTCTTGCCAATCCTTTTAACATTTTTTTCTCTCTCCCAAGAAAACAAGTGTAATTGTTTTGGGAGACAGAGATAATTATGTGCTCAGAGATCCAAAGCTAAGGCGTTGCTGGTGATAGGAAGGTAAGACTCAATTAATTGGAGATTAAATAAAATCTTATGAGGTCAAAAATAAATGATAACCTAAACATGTCCCAGTTCTGCTGTGTTAAGAGAGGAGCATCTTGCAAGCACAAACTAGAGGGATTAAAATTATCCAGGGATAAAACAAAATGAATAAAGATTTTCTAGGATTAATTAAATATGGCAACATAAGGAGGGAAAAGAGAGAGAGAGAGTGCGTGAGAGAGAGATCAGATGAACGACATAAAATAGTTATTTTAAATACTGTAATAGTTTGTGTATGTCTGCGCTTGGGTGTTGCTATGTGCGTGAGAGAAGTAATAAAGGGAAAATGAGAGTGAGAGACAAAGAGAGACAGAGAAAGAGAGAGAGAGAGAGAGTGGGAGAGAAAGAAAAAAAGAAAAATGCTCCAGCTGGAGACTGTGTATGCTTCCTAAATTATAACATACACCTAATTTACTCTCATTAGCAAGGAAATTAGCTGGTAAATCTGTTTATATCATAACTCCCAAGAGAAGAGAGAAAATCAGAAGGAAGATGCTGGGAGAAAGGAGTTGTGACCACAGGAAGATGTAAAGAGAACAGACTGATGGTGAAGAAAAACAGGTCTGAATACTGCCATACAACAGTATGTGCCCACTCACCACTTTGAGTTTATCACAAGAATTATGTATGTATGCCCTACTGTGTCGTCATTATCTTAATATTCTTAAGAACATTTCAAACCATTCCAAAATCTTTTTGTTACAGTTGATTTGACCACGTTGTAATGTAAACGTTGATGCCTAAAACTGCGTCACTGGACAGACCTGGGCTTGCTTATGCCGCACCTTGGATGCAGAGCGCAGGCAAACCTAATATTCTTTTTTTTATCCTCTATAGTAAAGAATAGGCCCTTCTTCTCTATCAGTTTTCCTTACAGACTGCTGGCAGATGCTAAATGCATAGCAGAGGTCTGTGTAATTTCAATTTCACCTTGCATCAGTTTTTCAGGGGGGAAAGCGTCTGCTTACTCGCAAGCAAACAGAGAAAGCATCTGCAGGTGAGATGCTATGCCAAAAAAAAAAACCCAGCCTCTTTCATCTGTGTCAACTCCACTCTATTTACAAAGTGCTGTATCAGACAGAGCCCGCTGGGACATTGAGCTTACAGCAGCAGTTTTTACTGGTCCTGGGTTAAGCCATGGCTTATTGTTTAATAGCCTGTGATTGCCATTAACCTGCTTGTGTTTTATGAGGTTGTGAGTCAGGGCTGCTTGTTTGCCCTTAGGGGAGAGGGAGCTCTAGAATGGTGAACTCTAAGGCACAGCCGAGAAAAGCTCAAGGCTTCTCTGGATCCAGGCCTGAGAGAATGGCCCAATGTCAAGATTATGACATAGACAGAGAGGAACAATTGGAGGGGAAGAATAAGGATGGATGGCTTGGACTATGAAAGGAGAGGAGAGGGAAGGAGAGGGGAATAGAAAAGGAGAGAAGGATCTCGTTTATTAGAAAGAAATGGGGAAAAGAATATAAGAAACCCACCTCCTACACACACACACACACACACACACACAGAAGAGTGTCTGTAACTGTGAGATCTTACCTGACGACTTGCTGCATGAAGTGGTCTGGGTCATTAGCAGAAAAAGTTGTGAGAGTTGTTCCCGCTGGGACACCCTCCTCAAAACGGATGAGTTTGGGATTGTCAGGGAAAATGGGCGGCTCATTTACATCCTTCACTGAGATGGTGACTCCGGCAGTGGACTGGAGAGATGACTGAATACCATTTGCCAAAGGCGCTTGGTTAGATACCACCACAGTCAACATAAACGCTCGATTCATCTCAAAATCCACTGGCTAGAGAGAGAGAGAGAGAGAGAGAGAGAGAGAGAGAGGGAGAGAGAAGGGAGCCTGATTATCAGTAGCAGTCATGCTAATAAAGCAGATTGAATTGAACTGAGAGAGATTTAATAACCCATATCCATCTGATAGAAGTTAGATTGTCATGAATTAATTGTTAAATAATTTGGTGGCTGTGTAACTTAAACATTCATGTCATTAAGTTGTTACTGAACTACATGCTTAAGAAATGAACTGAACTGAATTGAGTTGAATTGTGGTAGGGAGGTTGACATTCTTTTTTGTAACATATTTCTAATATAAAAGTATTTTAAGTGCTGTGAGAGAAAGAACGTAAGAGAAACTGTGGAGAGGGAATGAAGTGCAATGTCCCAGTAGTAGAAAAAAAAATGTTTAAAGATATATATATATATATATATATTATCACTTGTTAGAATATTAATGTACCTTATTCCAGTGGACGGAACCCCACAGTACTTTACATTCTACTGGAGTTATCATATATGTGTTATAGACATCAAACAACATGAGTGACACATAAGAGAAAAATGAAAGAATGTCACTGAACTTTGAGGTATCTTGGCTCCCTTACCTGTAATTACCATGGTAACACTAAGTGAATATGACAATGTTTAAAGTATTTATGAAACTATGTCATACCCCATACCCATGCCAATGAGACACAGAGAGGCTGAAGTGATGTCACGTCTCCATAGTCACCTTTGGGGGAGTGGTTGGATTGACAGTTGGGTGTAATTTGAATTGACAGTAGATCTTCAAAGCCACTATGTGCTACAGGCAATAATCAAAATGATAGCACTAATCTCATTCAGAATGAAGTTCAGTTGAACATTACTTTTTTCAAGTTTCGCAAAATAATTAAAATTGTGGTTCTTAAAGAAATTGAAATAATGGCTTTTTGGGTGCAATGTTCTATCTGTGGAAGTGACTGTAAATAACCGTCTTTAAGAGGGATTGAGATGGGTGTGAACATTAGCTGTTTATGAGCTCTGTAAAGGCTTTGGGTCCCTGTGAAAAGGCCATTGGCCCAGTCTGAGTGTACTACAGTAATACAGAACAGCCATGTTGTACCCATTATTTACTACAGCGGGTTAACATTACGAGTACATAAAAACATACATGTCTGTAATTGACAAATCAATATTTAATTTGTTACAGAGACCTTTAATGTTCATTGCGTGAGTGTGGTTGTGTGTGTGCGTGTGCGCATGCATACGCACCCACGTGTGCACATGTGTCTTTTAATGGCGACAATTATTGTTTGGAGCACATCTGTGGAGCATGCTGTTAGCGTTAGCAGGTCTGTTCTAATCGTAACAGACAGAGAGGCTTTATAAAAAGAAAGGCTTTGCTTACAGAGGAGGAGAGGAGAGATAGGAACTGACAGGACAGACGGCAGGGGGAAAGATAAACAGAGAGAGAGAGAGAGAAAGAGAGAGAAAGAGAGAGATAATGAAAAGAGGTGGGGGGTCTGGTGTTGATGTGGCATTAGTGTGTAAGGTGTGAAATGCGGGTGATGAAGGAACCTGTCTGACACACACATTGATCACGCTCATAAAATGTCTTTGATCTAGCCCGCGGGATGAGGGGGAATACATCAGGATTGAGAGGTCAGCTCTAGAGCACTAATACATGGAGAGATATCTGCATTTGAGAGATATCTGTATGCAGTGTGTGTGTGTGCATATGAGTGTGTGTGTGTGTGTGTGTGTGTGTGTGTGTGTGTGTGTGTGTGTGTGCGTGTGTGTTTGTGTGTATTCAGGAGGGGATTAAAAAAATGACCAAACATTCATTTAATTTATTCATGAATGAATAAAGGAACATTAACAGTTTTTTAAAACTGAAAGATGAAGAAGCTTAAACTGTATAGAAGAACAAATTCTGCAAACCCACCTTTTTCGAAATGTTAAAATGCTTTTCTTATCAACCACGTGAGCTTTATCCAAAGAATAAAGCGATCACAAGGCAGACAATGAACAACGCATACACAAAGCCTTGTCGTATTCTCTCTTTCTCTCGCTCTCTCTCTCACTTTGTGTGAAGTCCTTCGGTGGGAGGCTGTTATTTTGCGTTGTATGATAATATTTCTCTTTCATAAAGATTAGACCTTGGTCTGTGTCTGTGTGCTGTAAAATGCTGCTCTGGATTCTCTTGGGGAGCCAGTAGTGATTTTATGTTGTGCGATAATGTGTCTTTCTTCCCATGTTGCCCTGAAGGATTTTGTGATAGAAGAACCAGTCAGATGTACAATCAAAGATGCCTTCACCCCTGGCTGGGTGTGTGTGTGTGTGTGTGTGTGTGTGTGAGAGAGAGAGAGAGAGAGAAAGAGAGAGAGATGGGTTTATGTTATTCCTTCATATCCCTGGGGGAACACTGTTTTGAATTGTATGATCACTTGATAAACACCCTGGAGTTATTTTGATGGCCTATGCTAGTTTAAGGTTTGACTGCTGATCTGGTTGAAAGACAGTAGAGTAGAGGAGAGGAGAGGATTAGAGAAAGCCAGTCAACTAAAGAAAATAAAACAGAGGGCAGGAAATGCCAGTACTCTAGCTGTGGAAGCAGTTTAGTGTTGAGCTGGAATTAGCTAATCACTATTGTCATTTTAGAGGAGAGCAACTGAATATAAGCTCACTGGTGCAGAGTGTGTGTGTGTTTATCCGTGTGTGTGTGTGTGTGTGTGTTTGACAGTGTCACGTTATATGTATAATTTACTGAAATTAAATCCTTTGGCACAGATCTCTCTGTCAAGTCTTTTGAAGAATATTTTTAGGGACAGCAGTTCTTCAGAACCACTGTTTACCAAAAGCACTCATCAAAATGCTACCACTAATCTCACACCAAATGACGTTGACATGCAAACCACATGGAAGTTAAATTAACTTACAGATGTGACCAAATCCACTAACTCAACTTTAATCCAAAAAAAAAAATTCATTTAAGTATCAAAATACAATTAATTTAACTGTACTGAGGCACCCTAACTTATTCATTCAGAGTAGATACATACATGCATACAAAAGTCAGAAGTTTTCTAAAATATGTAATTCATAAAGAAATTGAAATAATGGCTTTTTGGGTGCAATGTTCTATCTGTGGAAGTGACTGTAAATAACCGTCTTTAAGAGGGATTGAGATGGGTGTGAACATTAGCTGTTTATGAGCTCTGTAAAGGCTTTGGGTCCCTGTGAAAAGGCCATTGGCCCAGTCTGAGTGTGCTACAGTAAAACAGAACAGCCATGTTGTACCCATTATTTACTACAGCGGGTTAACATTATGAGTACATAAAAACATACATGTCTGTAATTGACAAATCAATATTTAATTTGTTACAGAGACCTTTAATGTTCATTGCCCGTGTGTGTGTGTGTGTGTGTGTGTGTGTGTGAGGAGATTTAACAGTCTAGTGAGGCATACCTTCACCACTGTAACCATTCCGTCATTGTTTTCTGGGTTGGTCCGGACGGTGAAGTGACCGGACGGATCTCCGCTCACAATCCTGTACACGGCGTTCCAGTTGGGGCTTTTGGGTTGGTCCCGGTCAATAACGGTCAGGTTTGCCACGACCACATTGACACTGTTCTCAGGAACCTCCCCAGAAAACTACAAATGCAACAAATGAAACAAAAACACACCAAAATAAGCAAAAACAAATAAAAACATTGCATATTAGAGACCTTAACACCCATTATACACACACACACACACACACAAACACACACACACACACGTTATGTGTTTCAGGTTTCCCCTTAGCTTGTCACACCACGCACACTCAGTAACCCGTTTAGAGTGGCTGCCAAGCCCAATTGACTGTAATGGCTTCATTATCTCTGCCTAATGCAATAAAAAGGCTTGCAGCACCACCAAGACAAGTGTGAGGCATAAACAAATTCTACACACATGTTTTCTCACTAGCCCATATCCCAGACGCTCTGTCGTTGCTTATTTATTTGTTTATGTATTAGATGGCAATGTGTTTTTAATTCTTTTATTCTCGTTTCTCACTCTTGATTTTGGTGGGGCAAATGCACTCATCTCCAGTTATGAGAAAGAGACAAAGAAACAGAGAGGGCAAAAGAGAGAGAGAGAGAGATAGAGAGAGACTCTTGTTGAGGAATAAGACCATCTTAGTGGATTTAAGATGTCTTCTTGCCAGAGAAAACCACATGTGCATTGTCCTGATAAGCCAAAGAATGAAAGAGGGAAAGAGAGATAGAGAGAGAGAGAGAGATAGATAGAGAGACAGAGAGAGAGAAAGAGAGAGAGAGAGAGGGGAGAGAGAGAGAGAGCATGGTCTGACAAAGCTTTTTTTTACCATCTCTCTTTTTTCTGAAAAAATAAAGCCTAATTATTAATGAAGCTAAACCACCTCTAATGGAGCTGAAAATTGTATTGGCTCCCATGTTAAGGTTCCACTGATCTCTTTATGATATCACTGTCCTCTCCCTCATCTCATCCTCTTATAGCAGAGAAAGCAGCCTTCAGCTTCAGTAGGCCTTCAGCAAACACACACACACACACACACACACACACACACACATATATATATATGTGTGTGTGTGTGTGTGTGTATCATGTGTATCCACACACGCAAAACTTCTGTGTTTTTCATGTACACTCTGAAAAAAAGTGAATGAGAAAAACAAACAAACAAACAAACAAATGAAACAATCATTTTGGTGAAATTACTACAGGTAATTATAGTTCTACAGGAGAGAGAGAGAGAGAGAGAGAGAGAGAGAGAGAGAGAGAGAGACAGACAGACAGACTGAGAGAAAATAACACAGACACAGCTTCGTGTGACTGTCCCTCAGTGATCCTTTGCAAGGAAATTCTTCCACACTGATTTAAGAAAAGTGATTTTTCCACTCCAGACATCCATAATCAGTCTTTAAGACTCTTTCAACTCCCTAAACCAACCATTTAGACAGTGTCAAGCCTGGATCACAGAGTCCAAATTCACGGGCATGGTTTGGAAAAACAATTGAAGTATTTTAAGAACAAGGAATCCATTTGAAACCTGGCAAACCCATAAGCAGACACACACACACACACACACAGAGCTGTGCTATGACAATATAAAAGTAAAAGAAATGTGGTTATTCCTAATATGCCTCATTGTAGTCACATTCTGGAAAACTGATCAGTCACTACCTATGAAAGTGCAATGCAAAATCAGATCAATGCAGATGACTAAGATTATATACTTTTTCCTCTTTACCCCTTTCCTTCTTCATCTTGTTCTTTTCCTTCCTTTTTTGTCTTCTTTATCTCACTTTAAACCCTTTTTTGTTTTGTCTTTCAGAATGTCCTGGTCATCTTCTTTCATCTTCACCAGTTTTTGCACTTTTTTCTACTTTTTGTGTTTCTTTCTCTCCCTCTCTCTCTCTCCTCTCTCTCTCATTACTAATTGTAATTTATAGCAGTGTAACACTGCAGCACAACAGTGGCAAACTTCTTGAAACTCAGTTTAGAAATGTTTCAGGAGATTATTACTGGAAAAATCTTATTGTGGTGCTATTATCATAAAACTCTGAGGATTTATGATAATAGATGTCACCTATAAGTATGGGATTAAACTATATGAATGTGTTATGGAGTGTGACTGATGTCAAGGAGTATTTGCACAGTAATAATGAGAATTTAAAGAAGGAGAGACAAGGTGACAGCTTATGTGTATGTTTGTGTTTAAATGTAAATGTAAATGCAAATGTGTATGTGCATATGTGAGCATGCCTTTGGATGGACAGATGGATGGATGGATGGATGTGTGTGTGTGTGTGTGTGTGTGTGTGTGTGTGTTCATTTCAAACAGCCCTAGACAAGAGCAATGAACAATGATATGATCAGTGTTGGGGGTAAGGAGTTACAAAGTAACGTGTTATTGTAATTATATTACTTTCCTCCATAATGAAGTAAAGTACAGCACTACAGTACAAATTTCAGTAATCACACTACAGTTACTGGATTATTAAAATGTCCTTTCCTGCATTACAAACGCCTTTTCAAAACAATGTTTTTTTGTGCTGAATATTTAAATTTAACTTATAAAATGGATAGTTCCGGACCTGGGTGCTAATTGGTCAATACAGTGTTCCAGTGACGTTAAAATACATAGAGGCAGCTATGACGCAACACACACCTCTTCACCTTAATTGTGTATCTATAATATGACTACCCACTGTCACTAAGGAGAGATTGGGTCCTTGACAGTAGTTCCTGTTAAATGGGGCAAGACCGACAACTTGTTAATTAGCTAGCTAGCAAGGTCTGCTACACTTGAGAAAATGCTTTGTAGCCAACCAGGACAATAATATGGAGAGCTTTAATGTTACTTTTAATCACAAAATACAGACAACGTAGCTGTCTGCTGATGATGATACCAGAATGTATTACTAGCTACCTCAGAAACTACTGGTAGTTAACCACTGTATCTGATGTATCATTTTTACTGTGTAGGCTATTCCACCAGTATTGGCTACACTGTTTTCTAATTAAAGGCTGATAAGTTATGCCTTTAGCTGTGTTCATACTTTGCACTAGGCTGTTGCATTGAAAATAAAGTAATGAAAGGACTATGATGTTTGTCCTTGAATTTTTATGTGGTAAATTGGCGAATTTGTAGTTTTAGAGAGTGACTTAAAAGTAAAGTAATGAGTAGTGTAATTACGTTTCAAAAGGAGTAACGAGAAAAGTGATCCCATTACAATTTAAAGAAGTAATTGGTGCTTCTTACTAATTACTTTTTTCAGTAACTACCCCAACACTGGATATGATCAACACTGATATCTATCAGTAATTTTCTCTCTCTCTTTCTCTCTCTCCAGCCAGTTGTGTTTGCAAAACTTTACAAGTGTTAGTAAATCATATCACCTCACAAACATTCGACATAAAAGCCATTTTCTTTAGAATGGAGGCCATTATGCAAATATTGTTTGTTTGTAATAAAGCTCTGGATTCTCCACTTGCTTCTGAAATAGAAAGTTATGGGTTATGGAGATTTCCCTTTAATGTTCTAGATTAATATTTTATTAAGCCTATCCATGATTGCCCTAGTTTCCCTATATTCATAAATGTGTGTGTGTGTGTGTGTGTGAGAGAGAGAGAGAGAGAGAGAGAGACAGAGACAGAGAGAGAGAGACAGACAGAGACAGAGACAGAGACAGACAGACAGAGTAGACATAAACAGAAAAAAAAAAAAAAAACAGAAAATGAGACCAAATTAGGAGAAGGGGGGCTTCAATAACAACTGTCTTCAGACTGAGAGATTATGATATCAGCATTAGTAAAAGTGAGGTGAGGAATAGAACAGAGTGAGAGCTCACTGAGAAAGAGAGCTGAGGAGATGAGGGAAACAAAAAATGACGATTCTTTGAAAATGTGAGAAAATGTCTTTAAAAAGTGAGGAGAGATTGGAACTTTACACACACACACACACACACACACACACACACACACACACTCACTTACACACACACACACACACACACACACACATGCACACACACACACACACACTCACTTACACAGTTTCCCGGTGTGTGTGTAATGTTAAGCAGTAATGGTGTGATATTTTTCACATTATAATATTCCTGCAGTATGGAGTGACCTTTCACCATACAATCATCATTAGAGTCCTAATCATAATCACACTGCTATCATAATGATTGTTTACTGCTGCTGTTGAGCTGATGAGATGCTCGTGTCAGTCCAAAATGCCTCTCTCTTTCTCTCTCTCTCTCTCTCTCTCTCACACACACACACACACACACACACACACACACATATCCCTAATTTCCCCACTGAGGACTTGCATGGAAGTAATATGTGAACTGTAGTGA